>NW_017972748.1:28726-49110 GCF_001876935.1 Asparagus officinalis
ATAGGAAAATTATTTTTGATGTACTGTATTTTAGTTGTGACTTTCTCTGTTTTATGTTTCTAGTAGTGTATGCAGGAAAATTTTGTTTTTGAAGAAATTGGCTTTGGTCTATTAATTCTGACTTGTGATATTCAGAGTATTCTGGGTATTTATTCGTACAAAGGCTGATATATGTTTTGAGTTTCTTACATGATACAATACATTTTCACTTTCGCAAAAAGGGTGATATATGTTGACTTTCTTCCACGATTTTTCATTTTCTCAATGTGTTGGTGCTAGAATTATGTTGATGTTGAACTGATTATTTGGTAATGGAACTTAGTGAGAAATGGTAGACTCTGGGTGAATATTTTGTAACTGGCCAATCTGCTTAGGAGCATTACTATCAAATCTTGAGGGACAATAATTTTGTAGAGGGCAAATATAAACATGGAGGAAGAATCCAGAAACAACTGAATATTTGCAAAAGAACTGACAAAAAGCATCATACATCTGTTATTGTTCAGGCTACAGGAAGCCCGCTTATTTCAGAAACAGTACTGCTAAATGTACCAGAATTTTCAAATTAATCGACAAAAATGAGTTCACACAGTACAACTAGCTGCCCGCTTATTTCAGAAACAGTACTGCTAAAATGTACCAAAAATTTCAGATTAACGGACAAAAATGAGTTAACACAGTACAACTAGCTACTCGAATTAGTAGAACCTCAAGACAGCCACGAGCTCTCAATCCTGAGCCTGCGCTTGTTTTGTTAAGGCCTGGGGTACAAACTACATACAACTGCGCATATTAAACCCACTGCCTTCAAAGAACTGTTTCCATGCCTTAACTGGAACGGCTTCTTGAATTCTAAAGCCACCCTCATCAGGCAATCTTTCATTCACAAACTGCTTCCATGCCTTAACTGGAGCAGCTTCTTGAATCTTAAAATGCCCTTCAATTGATGATCTCTTATTCATGAACTCTTTCCAGGCCTTGACCGGACCAGTTTCTTGAATATTGAAGGTACCTTCATCAAGCAACTGACCATTCATGAACAAGCCTCTCGCAGCAAATCCCATAAACTCAGATGGGTTTACATAATTACGAACTCTGGACATAATACCACCATCATAACTGAAGCCCATCCCGAGTGTTTGATGAGAGGATTCGGGCTTCTGGGACTGTTCGAGGGATTTCTTTTGCTGGCTTGGAAATCTTTGTTTCACAATCTGGGAGGTGTCTCCACCAGTTGACATAACATTTTCCATGCCAAATGCTTCCCAGTCGACTTGCTGCCAAATATCATATTCATATCTTTTGTCATGCATGTGATACTGCTCGACTTCAAATTGATGCTCCAAAGCTAATCTCTCAGCTTGAAGTTTTAGCTCTTGGAGGCGATTACCTATCCTTGATGACACAGCATCATATAGAGTTCCTCTATTCGCATCTTGGGTATTATCCTTGGAGACGAGTAGATCTTCAAGATAGATTGGGTCACCAACTACCACGGTAACCTGCAAGAATTTCCAATAAAAAAATATAGCACATAAGCGCAAAAGGAGAAGCTTCATTTAGAACAAGGGCCAATTATGATATGCTACAGAAAGATTAATTACAATTAATCGTGCATTAAGATTGCAAAGTGATTTATTATAAATGATGATCTACCTGTTTCCCGACTTTGGGGAATTTTGTTCCTACGGGCATGATTTCTTGCATTCCTGTGTGGACAAAGGGGATGACTATTGGGATGCTGTCTGCATCCATCACCAGCCTGGAAGATCCATAAGGAATATGATCATGCATTAGTACAAAATCCAGTAAAACTCAAGAAATCAATAAACGGAGAATCACCTAGGATGAACAGGTGCCACTAGGTAAATTTGACGATGATCCACAGGCAAATAGTCGGAAATCATAGCTATGAGTAGCAAACCATATTGATATATTACCAACATCATATCTTGGATTGGAGTTTTTCACATGTCCTATTGTATCAGGAAACCATTTTATAAAAATCAATTCTTGGATTGTTCTCGTGCCATGAATATATATGCACTTGTACCAGACCTTACTCAGGATGTTTTAATTGAGGCATGCACATGTACATGCATTTGTTGTTCATCAAAGGCTGTGCATAGGTGTCTGCATTTTCTCATCCTACTATCTCTTTTGCATTCATAGCAAAAACCAAAACTGATCATGGTTCCTTGAATGTGAAGCTGATGGTTCATCACGGGTGCATAACTTCATGAATGTATGATAACTTTTTTCTACTCACCAATTCAATATAACTGAACTTTGGAGCTTGTCCATTTTTTCAGCCACCTCTATAACTATTTAGAATATGACCATATTTTGCATGGTTCCTTTGTTGGACAAAAGACTGATTTACTGAAGCTCTTTCCATATTCCATAAATTGAAACTGAAGATCCAGATTTACTTTTATTTGCTTGACAGAGTATGCATGAAATATTGAAATGGAAAAATTCGGCATGTTAATAACTGACAGCTTTTATGTCCCTTGATAAGCATGAAAGGTATCTTCCTAGTTCCAACAATTCATTGTGAAAAATGGAAATTATGGAAGCAAGAGCTCGGTCTTATTAGAAATCTAATATACACTTCAATACCATGCCTAACAGAAAAGGAAAATGGAAAAACAAAGCTCACTCATACGTAAGGATGGAAAAATAATTTAGCAGGATATTATCAGCTCAAGGTTTGAAACTGCTAATAATGGGTTGATTAGGGGCTGTGCTAATTTGAAATCACTAGAATGGTAAAGATAACTCTGTATATCAGTATATACTTTAAAAATTAAACGAGCTATTTCAAAATGATTCAAACCGGCCATGAAATTTTGAGTTAATACTTGAGTCTATGGAAATATTCAGCATTTAAGCTCAAATTACTGTTTTATTTTCCCACTTACCTTCCAACCCCTCTCTTGGAAGAACTGAGAGTTTTCCCACCATCCCTAGAACGACTTCCCTCGGGGAATATATGAACCCACCCACCATTATTTAGCTTGGACAGAGCCATATCCATTCCCTGAGTACAAATAACACAATGTACAAATTGGATGAGGCTTTTAAAAAATTAAAATATAAAGAAAAATAAAAATGATTATATCAGGAAAGAAAGTGGCACAAAAATGAGTATGCATATTTAGAGAGGCTGGAGACTCAGGTACTAAAACATGCCTGCTCCTCAGCTCAAATACGTAAGTTTTCCATATGTTGAAACAATATTAAGCAAAATCAACCCAAGATTGATCCACGGAAAATACATCCACAAAACAGACAAGAATTTACACAACATATATTACTGCCTGGTGCAAGAGAATATATTTATATTAGGATACTCATGTAGAAGTCAAAAGAGTAGCTCCACATTTATACATGAAGTTGTTGACATCAAGTAAATCAGCAGAAATATGAAAGTCTTCAAAAGAATACATAAAGAGTTGGACATGATGTATAGCCTTAAAAAAGCATCGGAGTCGTTTAAGAAAGAACTCTCTGAAAGTGATTTGATACCTTCTGATAAATGCCATCACCACGAGAAACAGGTAAAACTTTGACACATCGGAAGAATGCGGATAGCACTGGATTGCTGAAACAGCGATCAGTTGCACAAAGTGTCCATCTCAAATTGTGGGCATCCAGCATAATGTTTGGTGGAAGCAATGAAGCGACCACAAACGGATCATCTATAGCGGCTACATGATTGCTTACCTGGAATGAGGTGGAAGACAGTGATTAATTGACCCATACAACAATGAGCTTCATAACTAAATATTGCAAAATTTAACTTGTAATGAAATATTGCAAATATTTACTGTAACATCCTAGATACTAAAACATTTCAGCAATAGTAACATGACTTGAAATTTAAAATATTTGAAAAAGCTTTGACATCTACATGTAAACTATAGTCACATCAAACTCTTGACCAGATAACATGCTTATCTATATTATTAGGATTATTTACATCAAGGTACCCTCTGGTATAGTGTAACTACACGGGTTAACCTGGGGTTTGTGTATCCACGCGGATAACCCCGAGGTTACTGAATGAGATTACACATATAACCCCAATGAAAGTATTCTTAGGGTTATTTAGGGTTACCAATGTAATCTCGGTCAGTAACCGTAGCATTATCCATGTAGATATGGAAACCCCAGGGTCACCTATGTAATTATATTGTACCATACGGCACTGGGATGTAACTAATTCATATTATTATTTATTAATAACTGAGAGCATCCTCAGATCTCCAACACAGAAGACATACTACAGCAGAAAAGAACACAGGAGTTACCTAAACATCATCAACACCTTCTAGAGACCTCCGAATTAAAATACAACATACAACCAAAGACTGACTTATGATGGTAATTTCATGCCTTCTCCTTTCTTTTTCCTTTCAATCTCACAAACATCATCAATCATGAAAACTAAAAAAAAAACCCTCACTAATTAAGACATTGAAACAGCAAAGGAAACCTATATCTTGCGATAAATTCCAATATGTTACTATTACAATTCAACCTTATATGTCAGAGATCTGGCTACAAGCTTATGAACACTCTCTCTTTTAGGGTTCTCTACCCTAAATCAAACCCTTCTTTTCCTTGATTTTGATGGATAACACAACATTTATGAAAAAACTTCTACATACCGTCAAAAGGGGTTTCCCTTTAGGTCTTTGCAGCAATGCCTGATGCAATTTCTCAGCTCCATATACCTGGATGGACATCAATCAAACACTCAAATTCTAGATTTCACAAACAAAACCAAACAAAAAAAATTCTGAATCCACCTCAAATTACCTTAACATGATTAAGCCCATGCATAAAAACATGGCAAGCACTCCCAATAACAGGCACGGCCACAGCTTGAAGCATCCGAACGATCACGGAATCATGGACCCCATCAACACTCTTACCAACTGCAATAAAAAATCAAATTTAACACAATTTCTCACCAAAAAATAGCAACTTTATCAAAATCTTACCTCTCTTGCGACAAAATCTATAAGAAGCATGAGGCTTCGACGAATCGGAGTCGGATCACCAATTGGATGACGGAGACAGCCCGCGAATCGTCGCGATTCGGCCTTCCAATGGCGGCGTGGCGATCGCAGCTGCGAACCGGATCGAATCGATCGCGGCATTCGGATTTGGACCGCCCCGGAGCTACGATCTTTCAAGGCTCGCGGCTTCTCGATCAAATTTCTTCCGCCACTTTTGCGATGCAATTCTTTGGTTTGTAATAATTCTGGAAATTTTATTTTATATTTTAATTTATTTTAGGGTTAGGGTTTTGATTCAGCGCGATTGGGACAGGGGCTGAGTGTTCTTCGTTGATTGAGAAAGGGTTTTTTTTTCCTTCTCTTTCTCTTTCTTGAGCAAGAGGTTTGATCTTATAGAGACGTATAATTGCAACTAGCAAAAGGGCCCGGAGATAAGGGACTTCAGTATTGAGTGGTAAGGGCCCACTAAAATATGTTGGGGGTTTTGAATCGGTGTGCTTTTAGAATTTGGAAGTATCAGAATATACAGTTGGGGCCCACGTAAACATCTTAAGAGACACTGTGGATAACGACGTCGGGTAACCGGTTTGACGTGCGCGACACATTTGGGCTAGGCCTGCTGGAAAAGAAACCCCATATTCACTCCAGCCCATTTTTTCTGCTCTCTCATTGTAATCACTTCGCTATCAAATGATTTCTAAAATAATTTATACTATAAACTGCAACTATCAAATGATTTCTCAATTTAGTTCTTCGTCAAATCAAAGTCCCTTTATCTATTTTAAAATATAACATGTTAGTTAACTTTTTAAGATTTTCATTTGGAAATTTGAATTTTTAATTTCATTGTGAATCTTAGGCGTTTGTTTACATAGACAAGCATCGTGTTAAGGTTACTATACGTACATTAACTTATTATACTTTATCAAAAATATAATTTAATTAGTGGTTTAATATGTTGTAACTTATTATTGCCCCACTTAATATTTCCAATCATAACAGCTCTATGTTTTTTTTTTTAAATTTCTGCTGAAAAGATCCTCACAATGTAACCCCTCAACAAGGTTCAGAACATGAAATCATCAACATCACCACGAAATGTAATTCATAAAAGGCTTGCTTGTTTTAGTTGATACATATTTATTGTAGAATCGGCGAAAGAATTGGAGAAGAACAGGTTTTGGAGCTCAGGTTATGTTTTGGTGTTTGGCGATCGACCGCGGTGCAAGGCTGGTCGACCGAATTCGTGCACAGATCCTGCGTATGAATTAGGCCTTTTGGCGGTCGACCGCGAGGGGCGCGGCGGTCGACCGTAAGACGACCGTGAGTCGGGTCTGGGCCTGTTTTATTGTTTATTGTTCTGTTTGGGATTTGAGTTTGGTATAAATATCAAACACGTTTTAGGGTTTCTTTGGCTTTTGATTGGTGATTGTTTAGGGGATATTTGGAGCACAGAAAAGATGTATTTTCTGAGCTATTTGTTTAGGGTTATATTTGGAGAGATTAAGAGTTTTGTTGGTGAGATTAGTTGATTGCTTTGAGTGATTTATAATCCCAGTTTGTACTTTTCTTTTCTATTAGTGAAAACCCCATCCCCTTCTTGCCCCGTGGACGTAGGCAACTTACCAAGCCATGTTAAAATTGGTGTTTTGTGTTTGTGCCGTTATTTTTGGTTTGTTTGGCCTTTCTCTCTCGTTCGTTTGTTTGATTTGGTTTCTCGAAGCACGTCGTCGGTTTGGTTTTGGCTTCTACCGCGCACAACAATTGGTATCAGAACTTGGGCTACGCTTAGGCTATTTAGAGGAGTAGATCGTTTTGGAGGCTCGTCTAAGGCTTCGTTTGGTGATAAAGATTGCTTTAGAAGTTCGTCTAGGGCTTCAGTTGGTGATAAATGTGGAATTTTTACTATTGGTGATCTTGTCTACCGTCGTGTGGGGTGAGATCTTTCGAAGACTCTTCTTAGGGTTTTAATTGGAGTTTGGATCTATTCTTCGTTTGTTCCGCATTTGTTTTGGTGCTTTGAGAAAGATGGTCGAGAAAGAAGGATTTGTGGCTGGGTTATTTGATTGTTGATGCGGTGCATTGGATTATTGAGAAGTGCTTTGACCTGTAAATTAAAGTCCTATGAGCACATTGGTATGAGCAAGAAGACCGAGGTGGAGTTTGACACTTCTATCCATCGATCGAGGGGCCTTTTTAGGCGGTGTTTATTTAGGTATTTGGGGGCCTTCCAATGAGGCATCATTGGGAGGTATTTGATATTTTGGTTTTCTTTGTTGGTGGCTGTTCTAGGCATACTTGGGTTGCAACCAAATCCCGATTGGATAAAGTCCTAGTAGTCTCCAATATTTGAAGAAGTGTATTGGCAGAAATGTGAATGTACTTCATTTTGATTTTAGAGGGAGGTACAAGAGGGACCTATTTCTGCGTTTGTGCCGAGCTCACGACAGTTTGCGACACTTCATTGGAGAGGAAACATTAGGGCGACGAGATGAGATGATAGTTTTTGATGGGTCGTTCCTTGCTCGAGGAGGATCGACGTTGGTTGTCGAGCATTGGATTGCAGAGAAGTTTTAGAGCTTCGACATATTTGGATCATCTTAGTCATAAGTTGCCGACTGCTGCGTTTAGAGATTTTGGATCTGGTGGAGCTGCTTTAGATTTTGGGTTGCGTCGGATGTTTGGTTGCCCAACATTTGGTCACATCGAGAATGTAAGATTTGATCCAATTGCACCTTTGGGATTCAGAGGCTCGTTTGGTTATCAGTTGGGAGACCTCTAATTTTGTTTTGAGCATGTATGTCACTTTTGTCTCTCGGCAGGTGGAGAGTGTTGATCAGATTGTTTGAATATCGCAGCAGGTGGAGGGTAATGCTACTCCACGTTGGATGGAGTTTACTTCACATACTCCAGATCATACTGCATCATTTGGGATTCCAGCTGATGTGATACAGATTTGGGAATCATTTGGATTTGGATGCAGATGATGAGTTGGTTGATTCGAGTGCAGCTGGTGAATATAGTTCTCATTTGGATACGGCCATTAGTTCACTTCAGGTGGAGGTGTTTGATTTGTTTCACTTTGGGGCCATTGGGAGAACTATCAGCCACATATTTGTTGGTGAAGAGTTGAGAACTTTTCTATTTGATTGAGGGCCTTTGGAGGCCGTTGGGTGAACTACGTGAATGCTTGATTCCTTGGGCAAGAGCATACATAGACAGTCAGTTTTGATGCAACTGATTAGATGGGTTGATACCGACGTTTTGGAGTTTGTTCGCATTCTCATTTGGGTCTTGACTTGTTGTGGATGGAGTCCGTTGTCGTGATTTTGTTTTACTTCGTACTGGACACAACAAGTAAGACATTTGATTTGGTTGGTGCGGCTCAGTTTTTTGGAAGAAACTTCACCGAGGTGGAGAATTGTAGAATAGGCGAAAGAATTGGAGAAGAACATGTTTTGGAGCTCAAGTTCTGTTTTGGTGTTTGGCGGTCGACCACGGTGCAAGGCCGGTCGATCGAATTCGTTCACAAGTTCTGCGTATGAATTAGGCCTTTTGGCGGTCGACCGCGAGTGGCGCGGCGGTCGATCGCGAGTGACGCGGCGGTCGATCGCGAGTGACGCGGCGGTCGATCGCGAGACCCTGTCCGTGAGTCGGGTCTGGGCATGTTTTATTGTTTCCTGTTCTGTTTGGGATTTGAGTTTGGTATAAATATCAAACACGTTTTAGGGTTTCTTTGGCTTTTGATTGGTGATTGTTTGGGGGATATCTGGAGCACAGAAAAGAGATATTTTCTGAGCTATTTGTTTAGGGTTTTATTTGGAGAGATTAAGAGTTTTGTTGGTGGGATTAGTTAATTGTTTTGAGTGATTTGTAATCTCAGTTTGTACTTTTCTTATCTATTAGTGAAAACCTCTTCCTCTTCTTGCCCCGTGGACGTAGGCAACTTGCCGAACCACGTTAAAATCGGTTGTTTGTGTTTGTGCCGTTTTTTTTGGTTCGTTTGGTCTTTCTCTCTCGTTTGTTTGTTTGATTTGGTTTCTCGAATCACGTCGTCGGTTTGGTTTTGGCTTCTGCCTTTTTATTTTGATGATGTTTTAACAAACAATTTACAACTAATATTGTTTGTCTAGTGCTTGTGTTTTCTTATTTATTCTAGGCAAACAATGCGTTGAAGGTTGGATGGAATTGCGCTAAACGATCACATCAAATGGAGGTGGGCGGAATATCGGTATGAAGCCATTGCACATTCAAGACAAGATCCAAGATCAAGCTTCATCCGCAACCAAGTCAAGCATATTGAAGATCTCATAGCTTGGGTATAATGTTTTAGGTTTATGCTCTGTGTGTTGGTACTTTAAGCTCAATCATATTACACACACACACACACATCATTTTTGGTTTCGTAATTTTCACGTTTTTATAAATATGAAACATATATACTTGTTTACATATATCCACGTTTTATATTTATCGTTTTTGTTTAGCAATATGTTTAGCCATATATATATATATATGAAACAAATGGATATAGTTATATATATACACGTATTTGTTTCATATCTATACATGCAAATAAATATGATTTCATTTATGAATTAAAGATGTTTATTTGAAAAAGTATGTGTTTATAGATTAAAGACTTGTTTAAATTATTGTATATCTTTTATAAAGTCCATTAATCCATTTAAAAGAAGTTTGAAACTTGTTTGAAGTCATTTTGTCAAAAACATGTGTTGTTGAGTTTTTATGTTTTGAATGGTTAACAAAATAAATGATATCTCAGAAATGGGAAATGCAATTTGAGAAACGTTTTTCTAACATATTCTATTACATGTTTATAACCATTTTCCAAAATTTTATAATTTTTTGAATTGAATTACTATGCTGAATTGATTTTACAAAATCGGGTGTTTCAGTAGGTTTTAGAATATCTGTGTTAAAATATTTATTTCTCACAAATGGGAAGTGATATTTAAGAAATTATTTCTCTAACATGTTTATCAACATGTTTAGAAATATATAAAAATTTCATGATTTTTACAGTTAATTTACCATTTTAATTGATTTTACAAAGCCAGATACGTCAATTTCCAGAATGCTGGATTTTGGGGTATTTTGGTCTTTTCAGCCTATAACGGCTAGTTTTGAGTATTCTCGGTTTTTGAGGGCTTTTTGGCATTTTTCTTAGGTTCTTCTTGGCTTTGGGGTTTCCTATATATACCCCATCATGCCTTATACCTCTCAACCATCCAAGAGAGTTTCTAAACAAGTTTTTAAGTGTGGTTTAAGTTTGTTTAAGTGTTTGTTTACAAAATTGGTTTTATGAAGATTGTTTCACAAGAAGAGGAGATTAACTTGGGTTTGAGCTTTCAATTTCACATCTCCATCTCTCTTGTCTTAGAGAAGTTTTACTTAAACTCAATCTCTAGCTATTTATTGTCATAGAGATTAGCTTGGGTTTGAGCTTTTGACTCATCTAGTTCTAACAAGTTTGTTCATTTTGATAGTGCTTACACTTTATGAAAATTTATTGAAGCACATCAAGGGAACTTGGAGGAGATCCGACGAGCTTTGGCGGCTTTCTCTTCAAGTTCTATTGGAGCATCATGCACTCGTCAACTAGGGGATAACCTTAGTGTGGTAAGCGATTCTGAGTCCGAAAGTGATCTTTCCATTAATGAACTCGCTTATGCATATGATAGATTAACGCATGCCTACAAGAAATTACAAAATAATTTTATTGATTTAAAAAGCAAACATGTAAAATTAAAATCCGATCATGAGAAGTTAGCTTCCAAATTTGATGTCATTGCAAAAGAAAATACTATGCTTAAAGAAAACAATGACATGATAAATTTGGAAAATAAAAATTTGACCTCATCTCTCACTAGCTTATCTCATGAAAAGGACAATGCCTTGTTAGAAGGTAGTAAAAATAGATTAGATTTATTAGTAAATGATTATATTTGCTCTACTTCTAATAACAATACTTGTATGCATAATGATGAGTTGAATCATATTAAGGATCACATAACATCTTTAGATTCAACCCTTAAAACATGTATTGTTAATAATGATAAACTTATGGACTTGTGTGCAAAATCCTATGTAAATATTTCTAAGAAACTCATATACTATGCACATATGTATAACAAGATTTACAAATACTCTATTTGCGGCCGAAAAGGCCACCTTGCTAATTTTCGCTATGATGTACAAAAACCTAAAATAAATAATCACAATTATGCATCCCATCAAGTTTCTTCATCACATGTACACACACATGCACCCATTGATCATCATAAGCATACTCTTGTGTATAGATGTGATCTTTGTAATCGTTTTGGTCATTTGGCCAAGTATTGTTTTGATTTGAAAAAGAAATCTTATTTGTCAAATGTTTCTAGTAGACCATATATTTATAAATATGATGTTCGTGGTAGATTTAGCCACTTAGGAAAGTTTTGTTTTGATAATGTTTCATATTTTCAAAGAGCTTCAAATAAATTACTTTTGTTTGCAAATGTTTCCCATGCACGAGTTAATGGTCCACAAAAACAAATGAATCTCTTTTATTACACATATTGCAATCGGAAAGGTCATTTGCAAGATTACTGTTATGACCGTGTTAGTGCACAAAATGCGCCCAAAAGGGATCATTACCCTAGGGTTTTGAGCTTTAACGATAGGGGTCATGTCCCTAGACTCTTAAGTACCAAGAGTAATTGAGTACCAAAGCTTGTTTAATCTTTAAGAATAATTTTTTATGTTTTTAGTTTTTCATGTTCTTAAAGATGATTTTTATTTTAGATTTTATTGAAAACTATTTTCAAAATCTTTAAAAGATAGTGTTTGTTTTAATTTGTATTTTTGAATTCATTGTGAAACACTTATATGATGATATTTGTGTGTTTGAGCTTATGGATTATCTATTTGTGCTTTATAATGTATTCTTTATATGGTTTGATCAAGTTCTACAAAGAAAATTTCCCTATTGATCAAACATCATTTTTGAGCTTAACCTTGATTTATGATTTCATATGAGTGATTTATTTTTCATTTGGACTTTTATGAATGTCATGATTCTCATGATTTGTTTTCATTTGAAAACTTTTTTTTATGATTCTCATGTTTTTTTTTTTCATTTATAAATCTATTTTCACATGGTTTTTATGTTTTTTTACTTTGAGACATATTTTTTCCATATTGATATATCTATATGTGTTCTCATGGTCTTGTTGTATGTGAGTTATGATTTGCATGTTTTACATCTATGCTTGCTCACATGTTTGCCTTAGTATTCATTTCATACATTCATTAAGGCATTTTGATAGGGGAAGCTTTTCCCTATTGTTGTGTTATACTCACCTATGCTTATATATAGGGGAAGCCTTCGCTCTCTTATCCTTTGTTGTTTTTCCCTTTTTGATGTTGTCAAAGGAGGAAAAATATTATGAGTATATCCTACCTTGTTTTTATGCATGATAATCGTAATTTATATATTCATTTTGTATCATGCATATCTCTTTTTGTAAATTGTTTGTCATCATCAAAAAGGGAAAGATTGTTAGCCTTTTTATTTTGATGATGTTTTAACAAACAATTTACAACTAATATTGTTTATTTAGTGCTTGTGTTTTCTTATTTATTCTAGGCAAACAATGCGTTGGTGGTTGGATGGAATTGAGCTAAACGATCACATCAAATGGAAGTTGGCGGAATATCGGTATGAAGTCATTGCACATTCAAGACAAGATCCAAGATTAAGCTTCATCCGCAATCAAGTCAAGCATATTGAAGATCTCATAGCTTGTGTATAATGTTTTAGGTTTATGCTCTGTGTGTTGGTACTTTAAGCTCAATCATATTACACACACACACACACCTCATTTTTGGTTTTATAATTTTCACGTTTTTATAAATATGAAACATATATACTTATTTACATATATCCACGTTTTATATTTATCGATTTTGTTTAGCAATATGTTTATCCATATATATATGAAACAAATGGATATAGTTATATATATACACGTATTTGTTTCATATCTATACATGCAAATAAACATGATTTCATTTATGAATTAAAGATGTTTATTTGAAAAATGATGTGTTTATAGATTAAAGACTTGTTTACATTATTGTATATCTTTTATAAAGTCCATTAATCCATTTAAAAGAAGTTTGAAACTTGTTTGAAGTCATTTTGTCAAAAACATGTGTTGTTGAGTTTTTATGTTTTGAATGGTTAACAAAATAAATGATATCTCTCAAATGGGAAATGTAATTTGAGAAACTTTTTTCTAACATATTTTATTACATGTTTACAACCATTTCCCAAAATTTTATAATTTTTGGAATTGATGTACTATGCTGAATTAATTTTACAAAATCGGGTGTTTTAGCAGTTTTCAGAATCTAAAATATCTGTGTTCAAATATTTATTTCTCACAAATGGGAAGTGATATTTAAGAAATTCTTTCTCTAACATGTTTATCAACATGTTTAGAAATATCTCTAAAACTTTCATGATTTTTACAGTTGATTTACTATTTTTAATTGATTTTACAAAACCAGATACGCAAATTTCCAGAATGCTGGATTTTGGGGTATTTTGGTCTTTTCAACCTATAACAGCTAGTAACGGCTAGTTTTGAGTATTCTCGGTTTTTGAGGGCTTTTTGGCATATTTCTTGGCTTTGGGGTTTCCTATATATACCCCATCATACCTTATTCCTCTCAACCATCCAAGAGCGTTTCTAAACAAGTTTTTAAGTGTGGTTTAAGTTTGTTTAAGTGTTTGTTTACAAAATTGGTTTTGTGAAGATTGTTTCACAAGAAGAGGAGATTAACTTGGGTTTGAGCTTTCAATTTCACATCTCCATCTCTCTTGTCTTAGAGAAGTTTTCCTTAAACTCAATCTCTAGCTATTTATTGTTTTGATTATAATTTTCATAAGCTAGATTTTACATTGAGTTTATATTTGATTTTATATTTGTTTTACTCTTTGCTTACTGGATTTACACCTTTTAGCGACGGACAATTCCGTCGCTAAAGGTCTAAATTCCGTCGCTAAAAGTTATAGCGACGGAAAAAAACAAATTCCGTCGCTAAAAACCCGTCCCCACATTGAGGGTCCCTAATTGTACTTTTAGCGACGAAATTTTCGTCCCTAATTTTAAGCGACATTTTTTTCGTTGCCGTATTTTTTTTAAAAAAATTAAAAAATAATTAGCGACGGAATTTCCGTCACTAAAACCCGTCGGTAAAATTAAAGAGAGACGGAAAAGTTCCGTCGCTAAACATGATTTTTCCGTCGGCAAAAACTTTTTGCCGACGGAATAATAGCGACAGAAATTTTTCCGTCGCTATAAGTCATGTTATAGCGACGAAAATTGCCGTCGCTATTATTCCGTCGGCAAAACCACATATTCTAGCAGTTTACACACACAAACATTGAGCTTATTGTATTTACATACATAATATAATTTGAGTTGTGGGGGAGTGTGACTTAGAGTGTGAGCTTACATTGAGTTCTCATCCATTATAGAGAACAAACATTTGTATTGAGCCTTAATTGTGTAGATCACTTTGTAATACACTTGTACACCGAGGGGAGTGTGTGGTGAGAGACGGGATCGTCACAAGAGGAGTAGGGTAGGTGGTAATACCTAGAGGTAGGTTGTAATTCTTAACACTTGAGGGAGACACGTGCTAAAGACCAACACTTAGAGGGTGTAGAGTGTGTTTACAAGAGTGTGAGATTGTAAAGTTTTCGGTGAACTAAAAACCCGAGTGTGAGATGTAAACGTTATTCAGGTGAGCGTAGAAAACTCAGTTGTGATAGTGGAGATCTCCTCAAGGTGAGGAGTGGAGACGTAGGTCAAGTGGTTGACCGAACTCCGTGATCATATCGTTTGTTTGTGTTTGTCATTGGCGTTCTTTTATTTGTGCTCATACTTATATCGTCTTCTTGCATTGTTTATTTATCCCACTATATTGTTTACTCTTGTATTTATATCCTTGCATATATCTCATAGTGTATCTCATTGCTAGGATATTGCCCTTTGTTTATATTGCTCATTCTTGCTCATAACACATTGTATATCTATCTTGCAAGAATAATTTGTTAATAAGTTTTAATCGGCATTAAATCGGATTAGATTAATATAAACCCTATTCAAACCCACCTCTAGGATGCTTTCAAACATTTATTTGGATATTTTCTTTTATAATCTACTAGTTGTTTTATGAAGCGATGCATGGAAGTTAGTATTACCGTGTTTAGTGACCAGCTGATAAATAGTATGCCAATTTTATCACGAGAAGTTCAATAAAACATGTAAATGAGTGAATTTTAACACAAAATCATTTTTTGATAGCTTCTAGAATGCCATGTCAGAGAGATGATAATACCCACCTCAAAAAACCTGAATAAAGCGTACTTATGAATTCCAGTTTCAGAAAATTCAGGGACAACCATACATGAAGGCATACAATTCTGTCAATAAATATTATATATAATTTTAATACAACAGTGCATGCAGTTTTTTTCCCATTTCTAAAGAGGGAAATAAATGAAGAGAAACAGAAGAGTATATAAAACCGGTAGAAATAATAAATAGCAGAAAATGGAAGTAATGGAGATCTTTCTTTCAGCAATCCTATGGAATAATGGTTTTTCTTTAAAAAAGGGTGGAAAAAAAAAGAATTTAACAAATGAATATCTTATCTCCAGGAACCACATTGCGCACATTCAAGTAGTTGACATCAGCCACAACGTCTCCAAAATCATCTGAACAACCAATTATAGCTGTTAATCTAAGTTCTCCAAGAAGTTTCAATGATCTTAAATACATCTTACAACAAACTATAACTAGAAATAGAAAACGAACCTTCGTAAATCGTTCTTACATCATCTACGTACTCTGGTATGAGTTTCTTATATACAATTCCACCAGGATGAGCATCCAAGACGACCAGGGTTCCTAAACAAATTGTCAGACATTCCATAAGAAAATACATTCTTGCAGAACCCAAATGATTCCCGTGTTTTGAGACATTGAAACTATTTGGATAGAGATACCTAACAATCCAGCAAAAATTTCTTAACAATTACAAATTTTATCATACTTGTGTATTAGTTACCATACAACAGCTTATTGAAATGTCTACATGTATCTCTGTTACCAAGCCTGTGTATACTATGAAACCATGTCAGATGTTTCCAGTTTATATGTATGCAAATTATTATTTCATGTATTACATATTCATATTCTGAAAGAAACATATGAAGTTTGTTTGGGTGTAGGGGTCACTTGTGAGTTTGGGTACTTATTTTTTGTGTGTGCACGCGCACATTTGCCCAATCAAACATTTTATGATAATTGACAAGAAACTATGTGCATAATTAGTGCATCATGACCAACTTAAACAATAGTTGCTTTACAGAAGCTACTATTTGAAATGAATATGCTGAGTATTTATTGATTCATTTCCTTATTGATAGCCACTGAAACTAGGAAGAGAATATCTACCTATCAGATCAATGATATCATCAATTTAGAGATTAAATTATGATGGTATGCTAAACAACTAGACAGATCTAGTACCAAAAAGGTAATTGAATATGTAAGCCTAAGATTCTCAATATTGTAATTTTATTTACAATTGAAAGATAAATGGATGCCATACCAGGTGCCAACCATGCTTTCGTGACATTACTAGGTAATGGAGCTAGCCATAGGATGTTCCTTAGATTGATAGAATCATCATACACCACATTAGATCCTAAAAAATGATTGTTAAGTCAGTAAAACAAATTATTAATGAACAAGAAAACTAGAATATTGAAAATAAAATATTTGTAGTTTGTAAATTGTGATAGCATGTGGAGGAATAATTTAGCATTCTGTCAGGAATAAGTAAATGACAACAAAATGGCATCGGATGATTCAACAACATTGCCATAAAGACACCCTGAAAATAGGCTAAAATACTAGATTGGCCTAAATGGTGACACCCCTTTACCACTTTGGCCTAAAAAGTAACGCCGGCGACAATTTAACCTAAAAGTGACAAATCAACGACAAATAGGCTTTTCTGATTGCCAGAGTTATTTTTTTAGCAAAAAGTTAAAAGAAATTTTATATATAGACCACTCAATCTCTCATGATTTTTAAATTAACCCATCTCCTTTCCCTAAATTTCTAAAATTTGTGAAAAAAACATCCTCTTTTTCCACTATCTTCCTCCTCCTTCCCACCATCTTCTCCATTTCCTTATTCTTCCTATACCCTAACATTACCTCCTTCCTCACTCCATCCCCCACATTTTTCATGAATCATTACACTTACTTTCTAATTTCCTTCATCTCCTCCAATCTCTTTTACTCCAAATCCCCAACATCTCCTCCTCTCCCCCTTTCCCTCTTCCTTCTTCTCCTCTTCCTTTTTCTCACAGTCTCTTCCTACTTGCTTCACCCACTCCCAACACCCCAAACTAAACGTTCCACCACAAATCTTAACCTCATTCGTCTCTTCTTCTCTTGCACTTTCTCTTCCTCCTTGCTTCCTACTCCTCTTTTATCCTCCAATCATTAAACCAATCTCCTTAAGAGTGAGGATATGTGAAAGAAAGGAGAGAGAATTGTGACGATTGGGAAAAGAAAAGAATGAAAGAGATGACAAGAAGGATGAGGGAAAAGATGGTGGGAAGGGAGGGAGAGAGGAGTTCTTTTTACAAATTTTAAAACTTGAGGGGTTAAATAAAAAATATATGAGAAATTTGAAGGGTATATAATATATAAAAATCTCTTAATTTTCTTGCTTAAAAATCGCTTCTGGTGACTGAAAAGGTTTATTTGTCGCCGATTTGTTACTTTTTAGGTCAAATTGTCGCCGATGTCACTTTTTAGGCCAAAGTGGTAAAGAGGTGGCGCTATTTAGGCCAATTTGATATTTTAGCCCTGAAAAATATGACCTGTTTGGCAATAGCCCATGTTGTAGGGGAACAATTTCTTATCATATGCTGGATACTCTTTAGCATGAAACCTGCAAAATGAACTACACGAGTAACTTTATTATGAATGATAAACAATATTAGAAAATTGCAATGAAAATTTAATGAATGAATCCTATAAAAGGGGATTTCGTGTTTAGCATTCATTAGTTATCAACTGCTGCAAACTCCGCGAGCATTCTATAAAGAGACCAAAAGACTTAGTCAAAAATAAATTCAGGATTGTTGGCAGTTCCTTTGTGCTCGTATGAAAAATCAAACGTCCAAACAAAAGGTTAGGGCAAATCCACAGTTTATCAATATTGGAAAAAAAGAAAAAGCAGCAGAACTGTATCGTTGCAGAAAAGATGTTTGTAACTCTTTGAGCAGTCATATAAGGAATTTAACGCTCTGCTATGCATGTTTTCAGGATCCTCAAATTATAACAGAATACTACTCATATATTTTCTGATAAAACTATGACAAGGAAGACAACGAAAAGAAGAGTAGAAAATTTTTAGAATAAAAAAGGCATCGCTACTCTACATACTTGCAGAGGGGTCAATACACTACAATATTAACTATGTATAAGCTGATAGAGCCTGAAAATGAAAACAAAAGAAGATAGTGATCAGAGAATGACTACTCTATGACATGAGTATTCCAACTTATAAATTTCATTTAATGTTATGCTGTTCATTTCGTAAGTTGTAGATTCATAGACAAGAAACCTCTAAAGTCTAAACCATTTGAAAATTATTTTTCCAAGTAAATGTCCTGGATTTCAATTGAAGCAATGATGTTTTCTAGCAAGAACAATTCTCATCAAAATTCTTATCTTATACACACTTATTTAAGAAAATAATAGATAAACTTAAGTATCCTTTATAGCACCTCGAACTCACAGTATGCCAAGCCTTCCAGTGTCGCTAGCCAGGAAAATATGCCCATGAAACAAGTCATACCGGCTAAGAGACACATTAAACCCCACCAATGGTGCACGTGCTGAGATCATTTCAAATAAGAAGGCAAAATACGAATTTAATTCCTGTGTACACAATTTTTATTTTCATCACATGAATTGCGCAGGTAAAAACAAAGACTAAAGTTACTCTAAAAAATAACTTAATTAAGAGTAAAGCAAACCTTGTTGGCAAATCGGAAAGTAGTAGGAGTTCTTGTGAGTTGGCATTTGTCCTTAACCAGACCCTCAACATCAGGAACCTGTTGTCTTAAAGGTAAAAATATAGTTACAACTTTAGACAGTTGACAGAAAATATTTCGTTCACCAACCGAAAATAAATGTTCCTAACACGATGCTGTAGGGAATTGTACTTGACAAAAAGAGTTCCTAAATCCATACTGTGCCTGAAACACAATATATTGGCATTCAATACACACCTAATGCAGTAGATGAGATTAAGATGAACTTATCCAAAATTTTAATTGTTCAACCGTGTTAAGCAAGATAAAGAAATAAATAAAACTATATCCATCAACACAAGTTTGGAGTTTTGATGCAGCAACGACGACTTTAAGATGATATACGAGCAACCTATGTTCAAATCCTACTGGCCACAAATTTAATGCAGATTTTAAAATGAATTGCTACCACTGCATGAGCTTGTTGAACTTTTTTCTCTTACACATTTTGCAATTTCATTTTGGCTTAATTGCACTTGAATGCCCTATATTTTCACCTACTTTGCACTTATATACCCTCACAAGTTTCCGGTTACACTTATTTACCCTAAAGTTTTTAAAATTCTGCACTTTAATACTCGTAGTTATGCAAATGTGAGAATTTTCCCCATGCGACACTCACAATGCTGATTTTAGACCATTTCAACTCTTAATGTTTGTTAAATTTGTCTGTCAAACCTATCAAAATCCAATTTTAAATAAGAATTAGGGTAGGCTTAAAATATAATTGCTGTAGTTTTAACAGTATTTAAGGGTTAAAATTTTCCAAAATTAATGTGTCACATGAGAATTTTCGGGACGGTTCAATAACTAAAGGTATTTGATTGAAATTTTAAAAAACTTTAGGGTATATAAGTGCAACCAAAAACAAGTGAGGTTACACAAGTGCAAGTAAGGGAGACTATAGGGTGTTTAAGTGCAATTAAGCCTTTCATTTTCGTAGTCACGTCTAGTACTTTGACATCCACATGAACAAAACTATGCATTACTTACTTGGATTCTGATCTAAACCAGAAAAGGTTCCTTTTTTTTTGTGGATAAGAAGGCCAAGATTGTAACTTTTAAGACAAAAACCAAAGCGTTCACCAAATTCACCTTGATCACAGTCGGATCCAAAGACCGCTGAATCACCGCCGGATCCCCGCC
>NW_017972748.1:49120-59847 GCF_001876935.1 Asparagus officinalis
CCCGCCGGAGTCAACGGCGAGGCGAGCGAGCTCCAAAACCGGCGGCGGAGGCCACAGAACCGTCTCATCTTCCTTCTCTGCGAGTAGCTCCCTTCCGGAACCTTCTGGAAGCTTCCGGAAGGGGGCGAGGAATCGGAGGCAGGATCGGATCTCATCGGCCTCCTTAGCGGGGACGGATGAAGACTGCTGGGTGCTGCCGAGGAGAGAGAGGATGTCGGCTGCGAGGTTTTGGGCAGAGGAGGAGGAGAGAGAAGATTTTGGAGGGAGATTTTGGGAAGAGAGGGGAGATTTTGGGAAGATGAGGAGGGAACTAGGGTTGTTAGAGAGAAGGAGAAAGTGAGGGCGAAGGTTGTTAGTTTGAGGGAGAGGAGGGAGGAGGAGGGAGTTAGAACAGTAGCAGCGAGTGCCATCTTTTCCCCCTCTCCCGCCTCAGCTCCCCTTTGCTACAATCACACTCTCCCGATCCTAACTGAGATGCGTTCTCAATCATGTACCGAATGCAAAAAATAATCCACTTTATGAAAAATTTAAAATGTTGATTTAGAAAATTTATAGATGCTCGGTTTATCATTCATATTCGGAATTCCATTGATAAAATAGTTTATTTATCGTACATTACATAACTTGTGGTACGAATTTAATATTAGAAATTAAAATTTTAAATATACATCGTCCTCCGTCTTGGACACTGCTAATAAGAGGTGCAAACGGATTGAATATGCTACTTACCATATCCGTATCCGTGTACCAATCACGAACATAGATACAAATACACATTTCTTTGTTGTAAGGAATACTTATATTCATATATGCCAAAATCAGATACAGATACAGATAAAATAAGAGAAATGCACACGAATACAAAGGTGATATGAGAAAAATAGATAAGATTCGAGAAAAATATATTTCGTAGTATACAAGAGAGTTTGTCATGCCCCCGGGCTTGTGTCGCCATCCACCACACTCATGATTAGCTCTACACTTCCAACTAGCTAACTGATCTGATACCATTTCTCACGCCTCATCTTGCGTGTGTACACCATGTGACCCATTGAGTGCAGCCTATTGTTTAGCTCAAACCACTGCCAAAATAGGCTAGCTAATGCTATACTTGAATCCCATGACCCATCATTAAACCCTCTATAACTCTTCTCATTTTCCCATGTGGAACTAAAGTTGGGACATGCAAGAATAGCAGGAGTACGGAGCTAGTTTTCCCGGTGGTACCTCCGACGATCAAGTCAGCTGTGGAGCTTGAGGGAGGTTTTTTGAGAGGTCCCTGGGCCATTGGGGTCCTTGCAGGGGGTTCCTCTCTAAGAGTTATTAAATTCTCTTTATGTAAAAAGAAGATCCAAAAGGGAGTAAAGTTCATGTGTAAGAAGAAGCAGAGATCAACCTCCCTGCCCTTACCCTCCTTACCTCCTTTTTATAGTCCATTGCCTCTGAGATTTTGGCTTTTTTTTTGCACAGGAGGGCGGTTGCTGGACGAGCAGATAGACTGCTGAGTCATCATTCTTCTTCCAGATGTCGACTGGGGATTGGAAGGGAAGTCATTCAGGTACAGGAGAGATCTGTCTTCTCAGTACCCTGAATTTGTCAGAAGAGGCAGGGTATAGGATAGGTTGGCTGCTTACCCGTCCTTCTTTCTCTAGATGGCGGCTGGCAATTGGAGGAGAGGTCACTCGTGCACAGGAGAGCATCATGGCAATCTCTGAGAAGTGACTTGTAAGCAGAATAAGCAGCTTGGGCACGAGGCTTGTCAGAATGGAGATCTTAATGGGACTAATCAGACCTGTTGTGTCGATTGACATCTGAAGTGAGCTCGGTCGGGTCTTATCCCTTTAGTCGAGGTGGGTTTGATCTACGAGCCATCATTATGATTTACCGATCTGATAGTCGAGTGAGCTTCGGGTCGAGTGTATGGTCGAGTCGTCTGCTCGATGAGTCATCTTAATTACGAGGGGGCGACTGATCCCGCGCTTCGAGTCAATCATGATGACCCTTGATTGAAAGATGGCTTGTCTGTTCACCTGGCTGAGAGACTTGACCTGTGCTGGGCCTCCGAGTCTCTAAGTTGGTTTGGACCATAGCTCTCTTGGATCTATGCAGACATTCTTCCGACATCTCTAACTTAGTATGGTGACTGACCATAACAGTTGGCCCCTTTCAGTCGAAGTTGACTTTGGTCGGGTTGGAGTGAAATAGGTATGAGTTTGCTTAGTGTGTTTGAGATTTTCTAGCCAGTTGATCGTGGCTTAGAAACATGACGCGGGATTTTCTAGCCAATCTTTTGTAGACTGAGGCTGTCGGTTTTGGGAACCGATTTTTTAGAGAAAACAAGGCGTCGTGGGCAGAGTAAATGGCGCCTCTCTTGTCAATTTATTGGCGTGAATTACGAGAGATAGTTGTAATTTTGAGCAATCCGTTCCGATTCTCAAAATGAATCATCCTCGGTTGCTCCAAGGCTGTGCCTTTTGGGCTCCGCATGCTTCTTTAGAGGCTTATAAATAGTTTCTGGTGCTGTTTTAAAAGAACACTCTTTACCAGGAACATTTCTCTTCGTCGATTCTTTAACTCCTTAAGAGATTTTAACATGGCTCTTCCACAGAATGACCGCGAGAAGAAACTCAAGGTCTTGTTTCTATCTAGGTCGAGGATGACTTTGGACGAGGCCAACTGGTTGCATGATCAGTATGGCATTTCTCGCGTGACGATGACTATAGGGGCACTGAACATCTCAACTCCGGTGCATATGCACGGCGAGGACCGAGTGCCTCTTTATCGGGCGTATCTGCAGTGTGGACTGCGTCTGCCGTTGCATCCATTTGTAAGGGAAATTTTTACGGCTTTGGGGTTTTCCCCTGCCAGTTCTATCCCCACGGCATCTATATCTTGATGGTGTTTATAGATGTCTGCTCCGAGGCAGACATAGTGCCTAGCATTAGTTTGCTTGGGCATGTGGTTAGTGTGGGGTCTGCTGAGGGCAACTCACACTATTTTTCCACTATCAGGGTGATTTTTGCTTGGACTCCGATCTCCCTGAGCTAGACGAAGAATGGAAGAGGTTCTTCGTCTGGGTGTTTGGTGCCGACAACATACTATCCTGCTTGGGTTGCCCGAGGTGCATGATAATGTGTTGGAGCCGAGAGCCCTTAGTGATCTCGAGGCTGGAGATCTTGAGAAGCTCCGGTGTCGCCTCGGTCTTCAGGAGACCAAAACTCTGGACAGAGAGGAGTTTCCTGAGATGGGGTGGTCCTCCTCGTCTTCCTCTGATCCCGAAGCAATGACCTGTCCTCCACCAATGGAGGTCTAAAAGAGAGGCTGACTCGGAGGGGCCGAGTTCTTCCAGGAGGCCTTTGAAGAAAATGAGGAAGGACTTTGGGGATAGTGGTGCTGAGCCTTAGGAAAACTGTGTTTTTTTTGTAAGCCTTGTTAGGCCTTTGAAAAATGTAAAAAACTCCTTTTTGAATGAGCAACGATTTCTTCTGTCTTCTGCTTTTGAGAACTTTGAATGCTTGATAGAATAGTGGACTTTGTTGTGGCTCCATTTTCTTCATATGAAGTGTTGATCCTTGCGGATTAGATATCATAGGCGGGATGAGTGGCAACGTCTTTGTTTTTCTTGTTTGGTCGGAAAATAACTTTCTGGAAGTTGACCCTGGGTCCATCTTTGGTTTGTCTAGGTGGGAAACCAGAGATTTGATTGCCGACTTGTGGAGTCTTTGTTCTTTAGGTTACTCCTGATGGGGAGTCAAGTGCTTTAGAACCGACTAGGAAGTCGTTGTGCCTTGTTTAGTTTTTAGATGAAGAGCCAAGGGCTTTGTTCCAACTGAGAAGTCGTTTTTGCCTTGGACTTATTCTTTAGGAAGTACCAAGGACTTTGTTCTGACTGAGAAGTCGTTGTGCCTTGGTTTTATCCAGATTAGGTACCAAGGTCTTGATACCGACTGAGAAGTCGTTTTTGCCTTGGACTTATTCTTTAGGAAGAGCCAAAGACTTTGTTCCGACTAAGAAGTTGTTTTGCCTTGGTTTTATCCAGATTAGGTACCAAGGTCTTGATACTGACTGAGAAGTCGTTTTTTCCTTGGACTTATTCTTTAGGAAGAGCCAAGGACTTTGTTCCGACTGAGAAGTCGTTGTGCCTTGGTTTTATCCAGTTTAGGTACCAAGGTCTTGATACCGACTGAGAAGTCGTTTTGCCTTGAACTTATCTTTTAGGAAGAGCCAAGGACTTTATTCCATCTGAGAAGTCGTTGTGCATTGGTTTTATCTAGATTAGGTACCAAGGTCTTGATACCGACTGAGAAGTCATTTTGCCTTGGTTTTACCCTGAGGAGGTACCAAGGTCTTGACCACTATGGATGATGAGAGCAGAAGGAATCGAACCATATGTTGTACCTTGGGCTTACCTTTAAGAAGAGCCAAATGCTTTGTTCTGACTAAGGAGTCTTTTTGCTTGGTTTTACATTGAGGAGGTACCAAGGTCTTGACCACTATGGACGATGAGAGCAGAAGGAATCGAACTATATGTTGTGATTGAGGAGGTACCAAGGTCTTGACCACTATGGACGATGAGAGCAGAAGGAATCGAACTATATGTTGTGCCTTAGGCTTACCTTTAAGAAGAGCCAAGGGTTTTGTTCCGACTGAGGAGTCGTTTTGCCTTGGTTTTATCCAGATTAGGTACCAAGGGCTTTTGACCGACTGAGGAGTCGTTTTGCCTTGGTTTTATTCAGATTAGGTACCAGGGGCTTTTGACCGACTGGGGAGTCGTTTTGCCTTGATTTTATCCAGATTAGGTACCAAGGGCTTTTGACCGACTGAGGAGTCGTTTTGCCTTGGTTTTATCCAGATTAGGTACCAAGGGCTTTTGACCGACCGAGGAGTCATTTTGCCTTGGTTTTATCCAGATTAGGTACCAAGGGATTTTGATACAGACTGAGAAATCGTTGTGTCTTGGGTCTATCCCGAGGTAGCGTCAGGGTCTTGTGACCGAGGGGTCATTGCGCCGTGGGCCTATCCTGAGGCGACACCAGAGTCTTGTGACCGACTGAGGAGTCATTTTGCATTGGTTTTATCCAGATTAGGTACCAAGAGCTTTTGATACCGACTGAGAAGTCATTTGCCCAGACGACCAGGTCTTTTGATGTCTTTCTTTTCATTTGACACTTTTATTGATTGTTTATAGATGCTCGGTTTAAAGCGTATCATTCATATTCGGAATTCCATTGATAAAATAGTTTATTTATCGTACATTACATAACTTGTGGTACGAATTTAATATTAGAAATTAAAATTTTAAATATACATCGTCCTCCGTCCTGGACACTGCTAATAAGAGGTGCAAACGGATTGAATATGCTACTTACCATATCCGTATCCGTTTACCAATCACGAACATAGATACAAATACACATTTCTTTGTTGTAAGGAATACTTATATTCATATATGCCTTACCAATCACGAACATAGATACAAATACACATTTCTTTGTTGTAAGGAATACTTATATTCATATATGCCAAAATCAGATACAGATACAGATAAAATACACATTTCTTTGTTGTAAGGAATACTTATATTCATATATGCCAAAATCAGATACAGATACAGATAAAATGAGAGAAATGCACACAAATACAAAGGTGATATGAGAAAAATAGATAAGATTCGAGAAAAATATATTTCGTAGTATACAAGAGAGTTTGTCATGCCCCGGGCTTGTGTCGCCATCCACCACACTCATGATTAGCTCTACACTTCCAACTAGCTAACTGATCTGATACCATTTCTCATGCCTCAGCTTGCGTGTGTACACCATGTGACCCATTGGGTGCAGCCAATTGTTTAGCTCAAACCACTGCCAAAATAGGCTAGCTAATGCTATACTTGAATCCCATGACCCATCATTAAACCCTCTATAACTCTTCAAATTTTCCCATGTGGAACTAAAGTTGGGACATGCAAGAATAGCAGGAGTACGGAGCTAGTTTTCCTGGTGGTACCTCCGACGATCAAGTCAGCTGTGGAGCTTGAGGGAGGTTTTTTGAGAGGTCCCTGGGCCATTGGGGTCCTTGTAGGGGGTTCCTCTCTAAGAGTTATTAAATTCTCTTTATGTAAAAAGAAGATCCAAAAGGGAGTAAAGTTCATGTGTAAGAAGAAGCAGAGATCAACCTCCCTGCCCTTACCCTCCTTACCTCCTTTTTATAGTCCATTGCCTCTGAGAGTTTGGCTTTTTTTTGCACAGGAGGGCGGTTGCTGGACGAGCAGATAGACTGCTGAGTCATCATTCTTCTTCCAGATGTCGACTGGGGATTGGAAGGGAAGTCACTCAGGTACAGGAGAGATCTGTCTTCTCAGTACCCTGAATTTGTCAGAAGAGGCAGGGTATAGGATAGGTCGGCTGCTTAGCCGTCCTTCTTTCTCTAGATGGCGGCTGGCAATTGGAGGAGAGGTCACTCGTGCACAGGAGAGCATCATGGCAATCTCTGAGAAGTGACTTGTAAGCAGAATAAGCAGCTTGGGCACGAGGCTTGTCAGAATGGAGATCTTAATGGGACTAATCAGACCTGTTGTGTCGATTGACATCTGAAGTGAGCTCGGTCGGGTCTTATCCCTTTAGTCGAGGTGGGTTTGATCTGCGAGCCCTCATTATGATTTACCGATCCGATAGTCGAGTGAGCTTTAGATCGAGTGTATGGTTGAGTCGTCTGCTCAAAGAGTCGTCTTAATTACGAGGGGGCGACTGATCCCGCGCTTCGAGCCGGTCATGATGACCCTTGATCGAAAGATGGCTTGTCTGTTCGACTGGCCGAGAGACTTGACCTTGGCTGGGCCTCTGAGTCTAAGTTGGTTCGGACCATAGCTCTCTTGGATCTACGCAGACATTCTTCCGACATCTCTAACTTAGTATGGTGACTGACCATAACAGTTGGCCTCTTTCAGTCGGAGTTGACATTGGTCGGGTCTGAGTGAAATAGATATGAGTTTTCTCAGTGTGTTTGAGATTTTCTAGCCAGTTGATCGTGGCTTAGAAACATGACGCGGGATTTTCTAGCCAATCTTTTGTAGACTGAGGCTGTCGGTTTTGGGAACCGATTTTTTAGAGAAAACAAGGCGTCGTGGGCAGAGTAAATGGCGCCTCTCTTGTCAATTTATTGGCGTGAATTACGAGAGATAGTTGTAATTTTGAGCAATCCGTTCCGATTCTCAAAATGAATCATCCTCGGTTGCTCCAAGGCTGTGCCTTTTGGGCTCCGCATGCTTCTTTAGAGGCTTATAAATAGTTTCTGGTGCTGTTTTAAAAGAACACTCTTTACCAGGAACATTTCTCTTCGTCGATTCTTTAACTCCTTAAGAGATTTTAACATGGCTCTTCCACAGAATGACCGCGAGAAGAAACTCAAGGTCTTGTATGGCAACTGGTTGCATGATCAGTATGGCATTTCTCGCGTGACGATGACTATAGGGGCACTGAACATCTCAACTTTAACTCCTTAAGAGATTTTAACATGGCTCTTCCACAGAATGACCGCGAGAAGAAACTCAAGGTCTTGTTTCTATCTAGGTCGAGGATGACTTTGGACGAGGCCAACTGGTTGCATGATCAGTATGGCATTTCTCGCGTGACGATGACTATAGGGGCACTGAACATCTCAACTCCGGTGCATATGCACGGCGAGGACCGAGTGCCTCTTTATCGGGCGTATCTGCAGTGTGGGCTGCGTCTGCCGTTGCATCCATTTGTAAGGGAAATTTTTACGGCTTTGGGGTTTTCCCCTGCCAGTTCTATCCCCACGCCATCTATATCTTGATGGTGTTTATAGATGTCTGCTCCGAGGCAGACGTAGTGCCTAGCATTAGTTTGCTTGGGCATGTGGTTAGTGTGGGGTCTGCTGAGGGCAACTCACACTATTTTTCCACTATCAGGGTGATTTTTGCTTGGACTCCGATCTCCCTGAGCTAGACGAAGAATGGAAGAGGTTCTTCGTCTGGGTGTTTGGTGCCGACAACATACTATCCTGCTTGGGTTGCCCGAGGTGCATGATAATGTGTTGGAGCCGAGAGCCCTTAGTGATCTCGAGGCTGGAGATATTGAGAAGCTCCGGTGTCGCCTCGGTCTTCAGGAGACCAAAACTCTGGACAGAGAGGAGTTTCCTGAGATGGGGTGGTCCTCCTCGTCTTCCTCTGATCCCGAAGAAATGATCCTTCCTCCACCAATGGAGGTCTAAAAGAGAGGCTGACTCGGAGGGGCCGAGTTCTTCCAGGAGGCCTTTGAAGAAAATGAGGAAGGACTTTGGGGATAGTGGTGCTGAGCCATAGGAAAACTGTGTTTTTTTGTAAGCCTTGTTAGGCCTTTGAAAAATGTAAAAAACTCCTTTTTGAATGAGCAACGATTTCTTCTGTCTTCTGCTTTTGAGAACTTTGAATGCTTGATAGAATAGTGGACTTTGTTGTGGCTCCATTTTCTTCATATGAAGTGTTGATCCTTGCGGATTAGATATCATAGGCGGGATGAGTGGCAACGTCTTTGTTTTTCTTGTTTGGTCGGAAAATAACTTTCTGGAAGTTGACCCTGGGTCCATCTTTGGTTTGTCTAGGTGGGAAACCAGAGATTTGATTGCCGACTTGTGGAGTCTTTGTTCTTTAGGTTACTCCTGATGGGGAGTCAAGTGCTTTAGAACCGACTAGGAAGTCGTTGTGCCTTGTTTAGTTTTTAGATGAAGAGCCAAGGACTTTGTTCCAACTGAGAAGTCGTTTTTGCCTTGGACTTATTCTTTAGGAAGAGCCAAGGACTTTGTTCTGACTGAGAAGTCGTTGTGCCTTGGTTTTATCCAGATTAGGTACCAAGGTCTTGATACCAACTGAGAAGTCGTTTTTGCCTTGGACTTATTCTTTAGGAAGAGCCAAGGACTTTGTTCTGACTGAGAAGTCGTTGTGCCTTGGTTTTATCCAGATTAGGTACCAAGGTCTTGATACCGACTGAGAAGTCGTTTTTGCCTTGGACTTATTCTTTAGGAAGAGCCAAGGACTTTGTTCTGACTAAGAAGTTGTTTTGCCTTGGTTTTATCCAGATTAGGTACCAAGGTCTTGATACTGACTGAGAAGTCGTTTTTTCCTTGGACTTATTCTTTAGGAAGAGCCAATGACTTTGTTCTGACTGAGAAGTCGTTGTGCCTTGGTTTTATCCAGTTTAGGTACCAAGGTCTTGATACCGACTGAGAAGTCGTTTTGCCTTGAACTTATCTTTTAGGAAGAACCAATGACTTTATTCCATCTGAGAAGTCGTTGTGCATTGGTTTTATCTAGATTAGGTACCAAGGTCTTGATACCGACTGAGAAGTCATTTTGCCTTGGTTTTACCCTGAGGAGGTACCAAGGTCTTGACCACTATGGATGATGAGAGCAGAAGGAATCGAACCATATGTTGTACCTTGGGCTTACCTTTAAGAAGAGCCAAATGCTTTGTTCTGACTAAGGAGTCTTTTTGCTTGGTTTTACATTGAGGAGGTACCAAGGTCTTGACCACTATGGACGATGAGAGCAGAAGGAATCGAACTATATGTTGTGATTGAGGAGGTACCAAGGTCTTGACCACTATGGACGATGAGAGCAGAAGGAATCGAACTATATGTTGTGTCTTAGGCTTACCTTTAAGAAGAGCCAAGGGCTTTGTTCCGACTGAGGAGTCGTTTTGCCTTGGTTTTATCCAGATTAGGTACCAAGGGCTTTTGACCGACTGAGGAGTCGTTTTGCCTTGGTTTTATCCAGATTAGGTACCAAGGGCTTTTGACCGACTGGGGAGTCATTTTGCCTTGATTTTATCCAGATTAGGTACCAAGGGCTTTTGACCGACTGAGGAGTCGTTTTGCCTTAGTTTTATCTAGATTAGGTACCAAGGGCTTTTGACCGACTGAGGAGTCATTTTGCCTTGGTTTTATCCAGATTAGGTACCAAGGGATTTTGATACAGACTGAGAAATCGTTGTGTCTTGGGTCTATCCCGAGGTAGCGTCATGGTCTTGTGACCGAGGGGTCATTGCGCCGTGGGCCTATCCTGAGGCGACACTAGAGTCTTGTGACCGACTGAGGAGTCATTTTGCATTGGTTTTATCCAGATTAGGTACCAAGGGCTTTTGATACCGACTGAGAAGTCATTTGCCTAGACGACCAGGTCTTTTGATGTCTTTCTTTTCATTTGACACTTTAATTGATTGTTTAGAATTTTATGCATGATAGAGTATTCATATTTATTCCATCGGGTAGTGCCGAATTAGTGTTTCTTACCTAGATGTATTTTATACATGATAGAGTATTCATATTTATTCCATCGAGCCATGTGAAAAGTTCTATTCATTCAAAACCGTTAAAATTGATACGAGTGGATGAAGGGTCAAATGACGACGGATTCACTTGGTGTGTTGGGGTTTTAGAATATGTAGATCAAGTTCAACGAAGCGGATCATCCACAATGTCGCTCAATCATGTGATTTTAGAGGCGTCAAGGAGGAAATCCCCTCCTATGACAAGGATACCCATTAATCTCTCTCTCTCTCTCTCTCTCTCTCTCTATATATATATATATATATATATATATATATAGAGAGAGAGAGAGAGAGAGAGAGAGAATTTCGCTCAATCATGTGATTTTAGAGGCGTCAATGAGGAAATCCACTCCTATGACAATGATACCCATTAATCTCTCTCTCTCTCTCTCTCTCTCTCTC
>NW_017972748.1:62998-107632 GCF_001876935.1 Asparagus officinalis
AATTCAGTCGACCAGTTAAGCACAATCACCATGATCAACTATTTGATTTTCACATCTTCTCTGTCGACAGACAATCAATAACACAGTATGCCAAGAGGCTACATAGATTTAGTTGATAGAACCATGAAGCCTGATGTACTCGCAAATACTTCACACAAGTAAAAAACAAAGTCAATTCAGTCGACCAGTTAAGCACAATCACCATGATCAACTATTTGATTTTCACATCTTCTCTGTCGACAGACAATCAATAACACAGTATGCCAAGAGGCTACATAGATTTAGTTGATAGAACCATGAAGCCTGATGTACTCGCAAATACTTCACACAAGTAAAAAACAAAGTCATCGTCCTCGAAAATATGCTGCTAGTGCTCTCATACCAACAGTCCTTTACAAGCAGCCGTTACATTGTACTTGAAACAAAATAATCAGGAATACGTACTGTCTATACTGAATTACATATTAAGAATGCAATAGTTGATAATAACAAGTATCGTTCTTCAAGTTATATTAACAGGATACAGGCTATGAGTAAAAAATGAAAAAAGGGGAAAATCACTTATGCTCTTTTTTGATGGATATCGTCCAGACAAGATCAGAATCCGAATGAACCGTGATTTTCTCATCACAAACAATGTTTGAAGTACTAATTAAACCGCCAAAGCTCATACTCGTGTTAGCTGCAAAAAAATAAAAAATTCCACCTTGTTAGCCAGAGTATTGACAAAAGTTTGCAGCCAAAAAAGATGTTCAAAGTCTTTAGATCATCAGATGCACTTTAAAGTGAACATATGTATGTGTCTGTGTGTGCATGCGCGAATGCATCAATGTGAAACTAATTTTACGGTTAAAATTTACGTCCATGGATGATGAATTTATGATACTAGTTTTATGACATTGGAAGAAATTCTTTAATAATTTTCACACCGGTATAAGGTCACAGACTGCTCATTGGTGTAGAACACCATGGTTCGGTTCCTGTGTGAAGAACTAAAATGACCCAAAGCATTCAAAGCTATTATATAAGATAAACACAATGGTCTTATACTAGACTCCAAAAATTATAATGCCATAACCTCAAAGCAAAGTCAAGTGATGTTGCTTACTCAGATTCCATTGCAGTCCAGTTGTAGTGGTACTCGATGATGGTGTACCCAGAGGAAAAAGTCCACAGTTTGGGCCTTCGACCGAAGGCTGTATACAGATCTTGTGACGATGGGTTTTTGGTAGTAGATGGATCAAGGAGTCATCTGATAGAAGAATAATTCTGATATTTGAGAATCGATATAGAACATTGAGGTTTCCAACTTCATGATCAAATCTTCCTCCAAGTGCTCCAGCAACAAGAATGCACAGCTGCAGTTAAAACATGTAAATATTGGTTCCTCAATGAAAAGATATAATGGAAATTTCAAAAACTGATGGATTGATATAACACAGAGTGACGACAGGATCACCCTATCAATGAGAATTCTAAAATCACATCAATAATGAACTAATGATTTAAGGGTCTAAGTTCACACAAGATTAATTGATTAAATTAACTAAGCTTTAGAATGTCTATTCTAGGAGGTATCAAGTCTTTCTGAAATAAAATATTATTGGTAAGCGGATATGATGTCTGATTCCAGTCATGAAATCAAAAGTACAAACACTGGATATTTCGGGGTTAATTGGATCGTTAGTCCCTGTATTTATCTCCTAATTGGACCTTCATACTTATATTTTAATTGCTTGGATGACTGATGATGTAATTAATTATTAGTTCAATTGCTAATCACTTCTAATAATTTTTATCAATTGACATAACGGATTTCGATGACATGATTAAAACAAATTATTGATCATTCACATAACATATTTATTTTTGTGTGTAATAATTTTGATCACTCACGGAATGCAAATTTGTGACATGTTGGGCAACTTGTATTGGGTAATTATATTGCATTTGGTAGTTTGTTCGAGGAAATATTAACTTGTGACATATTGAGTAAGTTATATTGCTTAAAAATGAATGAAAATATACCGCTTGAATTCACAAAAGATGTTAAAAGTGACTAGCAATCCAATTAGTATCTAATTACATGTCCGGTTATCCATGCAATTAAAACATAGGTAGTGAAAGTTCAATTAGGAGATAAATACCGTGGCTAACAATCCAATCAACCCAAATTTTACTGAATAGAGATCTTGTTATATGATGAATCAAAGTTTAGGTACATTTTATTAGTTTGACACCATTGATCTAATCAACTTATGTTTTACTGACAAGTGACAATTGTTCATTGTTCACACCAAGACATATCCAGAAGTTTCAAGCCTTTTTATCTTAACTGGAGGCAATCATTGCCATCAACTTGTACCAATAACCATTATATCGCCATAATTGAATTTTTTAGCACCCACAGATGTATAAAAGTTTCAAGTTGTTTGACATTTGAATTGGAGGAAATCAATTATAAGGACCATGGTTAATATAGGCAAATGCAGAGTGTACTACAACTGTACTACTCTTGTCTTATTAGACACAAAAAAGTGGGTCCATAGCAACTCATAATTTCTCTTTGCCGTTTACAAAAAAGGATCCAACTTTTTCTTTTTTGTGTCCAGTAGAACAAGAGTAGTATATCTCTTGTGGCACAATTATCACTACTTATTAAGATATAACATACCTGAGGTCATTTGACTAAAATATCACTTACATTAGGTTTCTCAATGTCCGGTGTACAGTCACAAATATATGATATGCACTTGTGTAGATCTGTTGTGTCTTGATCATGTGAGGCATCCACTATGTTGACTCCCTGCCATAATAAAGAGAAACAATTAAAATGCTTAACTCCTACAGAAACAAATAAAATTATGCTACACACTTAAAATTGTTGATGTAGGAAAGAAATGGAAAAAAATAATATAAAACTATCGCACCATCTACGCCTCCTTTATCTACTAATTTGAGTGAAAAAAACAATAAATTTAGTTACAAAGGGACAGGGAGATGAGAGGAGCAAAAATTCATGTAAAACAGTTTCATATCACTATGTCAGAAACAATTACAATAGGTCATATGTCCTAAAAGATAAAAGAAAATAAAAGCCACAAGTAGTCATGAAAGGAGAGTTCTACACTTCTACTCTTTAACTGACAGGAAAAAAAAGATCTACATAAAATTAGGAACACAAGACTCCAAACAGTAGTTTGTATACACTGTCGATCGTTTGAAGCCTGCAAACATGTATCATTTGCCTTTTGGCTTTATGTCTGGCAACAAGCTCTTCCACAAAGTCATATTCTTTCCCTCCTTCTAGACTCTTTTTCTAAAAGAGGTTTTGCTCCTTGATTGTATAAGTTAGCTTCAACCATGTAGACTCATTTTGATGATGTTCTTTTGTCTATAGAACCGAAGCAATTTCCTTCTGGATACAGGACTCTTCCATCAATATCTACCTACATAAATAAATACATGTTCCTATTTCCCAGCCACTGTTTGCCTATACAATTAAAAAAAAAGAATCTTTTACTCCACACCGGTGAAGCTTACATTAAGAAAATATCTAAAAATTCCAGTACATAATTATATATGCCTTTTATGACAGGTAGGGCACCACCCAAGCAAAGTAACGTTAAGCACATTAAATATAAATTCTGCCTATGCAGCGGAAGGTAAATGTCACTTATGAAAAAACAACAGAAGGCAGAATTGAAAAATGTTTTTCCAGTTAATAAAAACATACGTTGTAGAGACTAACTGTACCCGTTAGCAATAATTACACAATCTAGCAACACAAATGGTGAAAGCATAGTTGCGCGATTCCCTGAACCCCCCTCGAATCGTCGTACACTTCATGCGAACCGGTTCCCGTTACATCTAGGAACCAATTCCCTCCGATTCACGAATTAGTTCCCCAAAATCATGGGGATGCAACGTCCCTTTAAGTGTGTACACGCGCAAGATGCAATGCAATGTGTGCAATCGAGTAAAAGGATGTGCACAGTAGAATATATGAGTCAATGACTTTATTATAACTAAATATCTATGTTAATTAAATGTGAAATAAAACCATGATCCCAACACAAACTATGCAAAAGGAGAAACAGAACAAAATAATGAATTTCATAAAAAAGAAGCATTTAAGTATTTTGTATGCAAAAAATTGAAATGTATAATTAGCTTTCAAGTTTCTAGTTAACTACTATACACTTAGGAAAATGGTAAGCCATAAGCGCACCCAATTTTTTTTTACAACATACCATTGACTGAACTTTCGTACCAAAGCAAGCTACCCCCATTAAATCCAAATTTTCTAAGTGGCGAATTGCGTACTTGAATTCGTACCATGGCCCGCTACGTACCATGTGCAATGAAACTATGGGTGAAAGGAAAAACGACATGCCAACAAGATATTTTTATTCTTTTCAATCTGCTCCAGCAACAAAGAGGAAAATACAATACAATGTCCTGGGTCACTTGGCAAATATTTGAGTGCTGTAATAGGCAGAACAAACTTACCAAATTGATGTAGTATTCCTTTACTTCTGATCTTATTGAGTCCATATCTCCTTTGATTACATCTGGCTTGTGTCTGTTTATCATTACAGTAAAAGAGTCAAGTTTTTGTAAAACATTCTCCGATAATTGCAATTAATAGATAAATCTAAATGTTTAATTTAGATTGAGAATGCATAATGATAAGAAGCACAAAGATTTCTCGTTATCAATCATTTAGCAGTGGTCACAGTATCCATTGCCATTCCTGTATAGTCTTTGTCCTTGCTTCAGGTTGATATCACTGGTTGTGATGGAAGTTGTAACTAAATCTTTATATATAATACACGTAAACGTTAAAAAGGCTTCCTCAATGATTGTATGATACAAGTTGTAAGTTAAGCTTAATATATAATGTGTGAAAGGGTGTAAGGATTAACCATTGCTTCACATCAACCTACTTCAATAACACACATACATAATGGCAGCACTCATCTAATGAATAGGTTTTTCAATGCAAATGGTATTAAAGTTTTGAAATCAAGTACTTCATCTTCCCTCGAATACTGCAATTGTTAATGTTTAGAAGGCATTAGGCCCTGGACCTAGCACATAGCACAAAAGCACCTACGAAGGCGCTTAGGTGAAACACATGCGTTTTTTTAGCGTGTTATAAATTCAGGGTGATTGGCTATGTTGTAATTGAAGGTGCAACTCTGTAGCAAAGAGAGAGGCTGAAGGGTGAACGGAGACACTAGAAGAGGAAGAATTGTTTCTCAAATATCCAACATTCTATTCTTGTTGTTTCATCTGGAATGGATTCAGATAGAGTTTTGATCGTACACAGAGTTTCGAATGGATCCATTTTGACCTGATTTGTCTTTACAAGTTAGTCCTTTACTATAACATACTCATTTTGATGCACTATGGCCAGCTATAAGCGACCCATGCTGAGGTAGGCGCTTTAAAACTTGTGTGAGCAACAGGAGTACTGCTTAAGCTTAAGCAAATGTCTAAGCAGACGCCCCTCTTTTTTTTAACAATTCTGCCAATTGTTCTGAAAACCCTATTTTTGTTGTTTTATCTGGAACAGATTCAGATACAGAGTTCGATTGGATCCATTATTATGCAGCTTGTTCTCTTCACTAGTTAGTCTTTAACGCAACATGCAAAGCATAAGTGATAACCTCGAAATCTACCAAGAGGTGTTTTTCGAGTCCACGAAGAACAATCTCCAGATCCACGAAGCACTTTTAATCCACGAATAAAATATTATAAGAAAAATTTTATTGATAAAAAAACAATCTATCCACAGGGTTTACAATCATTCTTCTTAAATAGAAAACATAGCCTATTCCTAATAGGAATAGAATTTCTAAAAATAGAAAATATCAAAACATTTTTTAAAAACTCTCTATAATAGAGGAACCAATTAGTCCAACATGAATCAAAATTGAATTTGTTTCCTATCCTACATAGACTCCAATATTAATTTAAAGCTGATTACGTTCTAATTTTTGCCAAAAAGAGCACTGCTGATAGAATTTCGAAAACTTACCAATCAAGATGGCTCCATTTCATCAAGAAAGGCAATTTTCATATATAATAAGTTCGATTCTGCTTTCTGGATTAGGAGATATTGTATTTTCTTTGCGGTCAAGTCAACAATGCAACTATATTCGTGTTTGACTCATGACGGTCCTATGCTCTATGAATTTGTTCATTATGCGTCCTACATCGGTCTCCCCATGTTAAAAGAAGCTCAACCCCGAGCCTGTATTAGTTTGAATAGTAGCTTCCTCGATAAACATTTTTCTTCACCTACGTCGATCAGCTGCGCCTTTTACTTAAACCACTTTTCCATCTGTTGTTTTGCCTCCTCAGCTAGGACTTCATGCACAATTCTTTCATCTCCTTCTCTGTGGACCCACCACTAAGCAAGTTATACATATCATGCTCGCAATTCTACCCCTCTCCATTGTAACGTCAGCCGATGAAACATCATCATGACTACTTTTAGGAATATCATGCACGATATTCATCTTCACTAACATATCGCAATGAACATCAGGAATCTCATGTCTTGCACCTTGGGAGGAATCTAGCAATATAATTTTCCTTTTTAGTTACAACTAGGGCATAAACCTCTTTGCATTCTTCAAATCTTCTATGAAGGTCTAGTTGTCAATCCATAGGAAGACTTTTTTTCTTAGTAATCTTTATCTTTGATGACTCCAGTTCCATGATCGACATAACTAAGTAGTTTTCTTTGTTGCTTCTTCGATGCTCTTCACAACTCCAGAGTCTTGCTCATGGGTAGATTATGGTTTCTTAGCCTTGCCACAATCATAACTAGCCTGAAAAGTGAATCGTTTCTTAGCCTTGCCACAATCATAACAAGCCTGAAAAGTGAAAACTCTCCGAAAACATCCATGACCAATATCCTTTATTATTCTATCCGAGTTGTCACTCCACCTTCTTTGCTAGACTGATAGTATCATGTAAAAATCTTTTGCAAAGACACGTCATTGCTTGTAATCAAAAGGTAGGAAATGCTCTTTTAATAATTTCTTCATGTTCACCCATGTTCTAACCGAACTCTTCAATCGACAAGCTCGATTCATCTATACTTCGTCCCACCATGCAGATGTTTTCCCTATAAGTTGGTCGACTACTAATTCAACCTTCTGATCTTCTGGGATCATTATGTACTCGAAATATCTCTCCACCTCACAATCCAATGAAGAAAATCTCCTGTATGAAGTTCCTATTGAAAGATGATAACTTGAATCCTCCAAAATCATAGTTCTCTCGTTTTTGGTAGCCTTTACGATCATCGCTATTGGATTTATGTTGTAGAGTACGATCTCGGCTTGGCAACCATTAACTAGATCTTGATCCTGTTCCAATTTTGAGAGCTCTAATGCCAACACAAGTTGGTCTACAGAAGCTCTGTACTCTTGTAACTAGATTGTAACAGCACGAGCTTCGTTTGCCATCGAATTAGAGAAATAGGGCTCCGATACCAATTAACGCAGCACGAAAGTAATAACATCGGAATCCACTAAGGATGTTCTTTGAATTTACGGAGAACAATCCTCAAATCAACGAAGAACTTTGAATCTACGAAAAAAATATTATAAGAGAAATTTTATTGATAAAAAAATGATACATCCATACAATTTACAACCTTCTTAAATAGATAAACATTGCTCCTAATAGGAATAGATTTCCTAAAAATAGAAAATATCCATGTTAAGTATAAGGCAGATGCTAATCAATGCAGGAGAATAAAGTGTTTATCAAGAAAGCTACTGTTCAAATAAATATAAGCTCAGGGTCAAGCTTCTTTTAATAAAGGGAGACTAATGTAGAATGCATAACAAACAAATCCATAGAGTATGAGACTGTCATGAGCCAAACACAGATACAATTACATTGTTGAGTTGACCACAAAGAAAAGATAATATCTCCTAATTCGGAAAACAGAATTAGTATAGTTATATATGAAAATTGCTTATCTCGACGAGATGGAGCCATCCAGATTGGCAGATCTCAAAAACTCTATCAGTCGTACCCATTTTTAGAGGAAATCTCAAAATAATCAGCTTTTAGTTTTTTTTAATAAAGTTAGAGTCTATTTAGGGTAGGAAACAAATTTAATTTTTCAATTTAGGCTGATTTATTTCCTCTATTATAGAGTCTTTTAAGTAACTTTGAAGAATTTTTATTTTTTAGGAATTCTATTTCTATTAGGAATATGTTTTGTTTTTCTATTTAAGAAGAAAAATTGTGAACTCTATGAATATAGATTGCTTTTTATCAATAAAATTCCTCTTATAATATTTATTTCCTGGATTCGAAGTTCTTCGTAGACTCAAAGATCGCTGTTCGTAGATTCAAATAATATAATTTGGTGGATTTTGAGGTTATCACTTCTGCACGGCGTTAACTGATTTGATGCATGACGTACACGTATACATGGACCATCAACTTGATGTGTTTAGGATTAATTAGGATTTTTACTTTTTTTGTAGAATTTGATATTATTCCATGTAATCTTTTCTAGTTAGGATTTGTTTAGGATATAATTTTAAGATCTGTTTCTAGTTAGTTAGGATTTTATTTGATTGCATCTTTTAGTTTTGTTAGATTTTAATTTGATTAGGATTTTGATTTATTTTCATGATTAGATGCTTTCTTATTCCATAAATAATACGTGTAATTCTCTATGAGGAATAGACGTTGATTAATAAAGTTTGAGTATGAGAAATCTGTCTAGACATATATATCGTTTGCATTTGGCATGCTAAGTGACATGGGTGTGAAGCTCTTAGGCGTGAAGCCTATTTTTTTGGAGTGAAACCCTTAAGTGTGATGCCCTTTATCTAAATCTTCTCCTTGTTCAATCGTAGTCATCAAATAAAAAAGCCTCACAATCTTAACCTTGACCCACTCCAAACAATGTTTAAAAATATCCCTGTAGCATTACTATTCAACAAAGAACGTTAACTCAAAATACCGCCAACAAATGAATAGTAATCCAAGATACTGTTCACAAGATGAACAGTAACCATCAACCTATTTATGCGCCCCCATCCTCTATTTCCCATGCTGCCGATTGCGTTGCATCAAGACGTCAAATAAATATGAATAATTATCAAAGGCCACATGTTTGAAACTCATCCGTAGTCGGATCGGAGCAGTCAGTGGGCCATCGATGAAACGAAGGTCGTGGGAGGCGATGACTCCTTGAGGTCATAGTAGAGATGCCTCCTAGGCATTCTATCAAATGTTTTGTGTGCAACATTGTCGACTGGCATTGAGCGGCTGTCGAAAGTGAGAAGGTTTGTGCTTGTCGTTAGCGGGAAGTCGACAAAGGTGCGGCGCCGCGAGTGTTGCTGATAATGCTAGTAGTAGGAGGGTTTACGGGTGTTGCCCACGATACTATCAATGGGAGGTCTTGCAGGTGTTCGGGTGTTGTCCACGATGCTTTCAGTGCAAGGGCGTGTGGGTGTCGTTGTAGATGCTAGCAGTGCGAGGATAGCAGTGTGGGTGTAGGAAGTTTGACTACAGTGCGGCATATCATTCAACGGTTGGTGTGCTAATGAAGGTAGAGAAGATGGTTGTAAGAAATGAGATTTGGATGCTTGTGAATTTTTGGTTGAGTTGAGTTTGGGAGAGCGATTTGGGTGCATTGGTGTTTGGGATTAGTAGGATTTGAGTGGTGAAGGTGTGTGGATGGTGGAGTTAATGACAATTGTGGAATTTTGTATGGGAGCTTGAGATGATGTGCTGGTAGGGGTTTGCAGTGGCTTGCATATGACATTGGATGAAAGTTGTGGATTGAATGCAAAGGGTGATGGGTGATTGGTTGCAGTGCATAAAGGATTGGCTGGGGCAATCTATGGTGAAGAGGGGAAGTTGTCAAGGTAATGCTCGAGGGCTAGCATGGTGGTGGCATGGAGGGAGCTTGAGTGTTAGGTGCTAAGTTGCATAGAAACGGATATTGGTACTGGTTCCAGTGTGGATACGGGTACAAGGCATGACCAATGTGTAAATGTAGAGTACGAGGAGTCAGGAACACAACTAGACAGACACACACACATATATTGAAATTAATAACTTACATGACATTATTATTGTTTTTCAATTCATGTGTTATTAGAATTAAGATTCCTATCGTGTTTCTTATTTCTTTTATTATGTTGATTATTACAAATTGGAAACTGCTCGTTTTTTAACTAGACAATCAAAAGGCCCTTGAAATTCAGAGTTTTGATCCCAAACATGGGCTTAGGATATGTGTCCAGAAGTATGACAAGTTTTAAGTTAGAACATATATCATACAACTGAGTGATGGCCTAAAAAATGTATGGATATATCCAATGAGTGTCCATGAAGTTTGGGTATAGGTACCTGTTGGATACGTGTCCAGTACGGGTATGGCTTCATGATAGAAATACCCGGGTAATGCGGGTTAGGTAAGGGTAGTTGCCACGGATGTGGGCTATGCTCGAGTGCTAGCAACGTAAGATTGCTGGAGGAGGAGGTGCTCAGTTGCTGGTGGAGCACAGTTGCTAGGGTCGAAGTCGTGAAGGGGGATCACAGAGATGAAATTTACGGTGAACCCCTTAAGCCCGAGGTTGAGGAAGAAAGAAGAGGTCTCTCTAAGATGAAGTAGATAACTCCGAAACCAATTAACGCAGCGCGAAAGTGATATCCTCGGAACTCACTATGGGTTGTTCTTCAAATCCATGAAAAGCATTCTTCAAGTAGAAGAAAATATTACAGAAGGAATTTTATTGGTAAAAAAATGATCTATCCATAGGATTTACAATCCTTCTTAAATAGAAAAATATAGCCTACTTCTAATAGAAATAGAAGCCTAAAAATAAAAAATATAAAAGCTACTTCAAAAATTCCATATAATAGAGGAAACAATTTAGTCCAATATGAATCAAAATTTGAATTTGTTTCATAAAGAGACTCTTATTTTATTACTACGAACAGACTAAAAGCTGATTATTTTCGGATTTCCGCCAAAAATGGGTACTGCTGATAGAATTTCAGAGATTTACCAATCTGGATGACTTCTCTCATCGAGAGAGGTGATTTTCATGTATAATAGTCGGATTCTGCTTTCCGAATTACGAGATATTGCCTTTTCTTTGCAATCTAGTCAACAATGCAACCATATCTGTGTTTCGCTCTTGATGGTCCCATGCTCCATATATTTATTTGTTATGCGTCCTACTTAGTGCTTTATTATATAACATGTTCATTTTCACGCGGTATGGCCCGCTATAAGCGGGCCATGCTTGCTTAGGCGCTCCAAAAATTGTGCAGGAACCGGAGTACAGCTTTAGCTTAACCAGATGTCTAGGAAAACACCGTCTCGCTTTTAAAGCAATTCCACCAATTGTAATTTACCTACTAAAAGTGAAGATTGATATGCTTGTTCGTTTTTCAGGAAGCTATTTGCTGGTTTGGTTGCTAAAGTGATAATTACGATCGGAAGTTGATTTCATAAATATAACTAAATTAGAGTGAAATGCAGTGGCAAACTTTATAAAGAAGATATATGTAAGAGGTAAAGACCATACTTAAAAAAAAATTCTTTCCACACAAATGTGTAGCTCTCACCGTGTTCACCCTCAGTATGATTCAGTGGACAATCATCTTAATCTATTCAAAATGGAAATGCTACGACAATTTCCCTGGCATTTTAGATCCCAAAGCAAGCCACATCTGCATCATTTGTAGTAATCTGTTGACAACTACTCTTCCTCTGTTACTCTAGATAAAGGTTATTTATTCAATCTATTGAGACATCACATTATGAAAATCTTGATACCACTACGTGAGTCAACGTTTCCGTCCTAAAAAAAATCCGATATGTTAGACTATAAAATTATAACCCTAAACCCTCACCACAACTTCAGAGTTTAGTGACTTTAAGAACAAATACTTAAAAGTAACCATTATATATCTTTATTTTTCACAAGTATAATCAGAACAAAATTTTGCATAGTTATTACTTGTACAAATACAATTAGCTTCAGGTTGAAATCATCAACAATTGTCAAAATTTCCAACAGAAATTGACCACATAATTTCAAATGTCAGTATGAACTTCACTAACCATTCACTCATTTATAAACGCAATCACAGAGTATAGATTACCACTAATTTCAAACTTTATACAGCAGTATACTTCTTCAACTTCAGAAATTTCCAAATTTCTCTAAAATTATCACAAAAACCAAAAAAAAAAAAAAAATCTCACCTCAACCGAACTTCAACAGGATCCTCATCCGGGAACATCTCCGGCATCTCGTCATAGATCCGATTCGCGCCGCCATCAGCACAAAGACGCAACCTTGCTGCTCTACAACCGGCACCAACAAAAAACCCCAAAATTAAACAAAAACAAACCAAAATCTACAAAAAAAAAATTCTAAGACCCCAGAAAGGATCACGTACCGTGATTCCAGATAAGAGGGGCGAATCGAGGGAGGCGCTGGTTAAGGACGACGAGTGCGTACGTTAGCGCGGGGCCGCTGTTGCACTGAGGAGGCGGGGGGAGGAGAAACGAAGATGAATGGGTCATCCATTTCGCCGGTTCCATCTCCTCGATGACGACGCTAACGTGCGCAGGTCGATAGTCGCACTGTGGTCGATAGTCGCACTGGTGGAGGTCGTCCCCTGATTTGCGTTAACGGTGAGGGGAAAATAAAGAAGAATTTTTTATTTATAAAAAGGCCCTCTACGTAATCTATTTTGCTTTTTATTCAAAAGTCGAGTTTGTTATGGGCAGCTGTCAAAAATAATCACGTACGTAGCCCTCTTTAAATTGTCTATAAATCTAACTAAACTTTTAAAATCATGTTTAAAAGTCTAACATAATAGTTATTGTTTGCTTCTGTGAATCGGGAACTACGGTTCTCGAGATTACCTGATTACGTTCTTGGCATAACGATCAGAAAGTAACAAACACCTCAAATAATGTACACAATGATATGAGGAGGAAGAATACGATGATTTCTATATTATTGTATGTGTCTATATGTTTCCGCGTGTGCTTATGTAGAAAGTGGAGATTACACTCTTAGTCGAACTAGACTTCTAACTCTGTTCTATTTAAATTATGAGTTAGTCATTTTATTTAAAATTAGTTAAAGCTACGGTGATCCGCCCACTCGATTTAGGTGTGTTATGCATAAGAAAAAAAGTTCACAATTATCAAATAAAAATAACTGCTAACATATTAGCTGTGCTCTAATAATGATTCAATATGACTAAGTGAAATTTATTTTAAAGAAAAACTATCTCCATACTAATTAGCTTTCATGTCTAATTAACACAAAGTCATCAAGATTTAATCATATTTGGTATTATTAAAACAACTTGAAACTCTTATATAATTGGATACTTTGTCGCAAGAGGTCACTATCCCAACAATTAGCGTGTCTCAAAAATTGGTAGCATTATAAGGCAAACCGACACCTAGTCGTACTTTGGATATCTTCCTAATTCCTACCCGTTGACTAATTATTATTCTTGTCCTAAAAAAACGTTAGTGTTTAAAGTCCCCACGCTTTCACGTTTAATTTTTTTTTGTTCTTTGCGTGGATTACACGAGAACCTATTTCATCAGTTAAATTACCAAACTATAGGGTTGATTTTGCAAAGTTCGAGTAAAATCTTACAGTGGGCCCCACTGAAAAACAGAGACACAAAAGGTTACGCCTTTTGACATCGTCACGATAACCTCTGCTCATTTCTATTATTTGGCGGTAGGGCTGTCGCTTCTTCAATTTTTCTGACTCAGGAACGTGATTCGCTGCAGCAAATAGGTAAGATTCAAGAATTTATATCTAGTCCCTTATAATTTTTTATTTGCATCATAACTCTTTTGTATACAAGTTGTTTGACAAAATTGCACTGTGGATAGATTGATGATTTGCTGTTTTGTGGATTTAAGGACCGACAAACTACTGCGCGCAAGTTGTTTGATGCAATACCTCACTGAAAGCTTAGCTATGTTTGAACCCACCATTGGATGAGCTTTATGGTATCTATTATTGAATTAAAGGATGTTAAGGATTTTATGGAATACTTATAAAGATTTAGGTCTAACGACTTTAATCATATTCACAAGTTTAAGATTTGGGAATAGTTCATGGAATTGTTTGGGAACTATGGATTATAATCCACTTGAGCTATAATGTATTTGTACATTACAGCCCATGTGGACTATAGTCCAAAGTGTGTGGTAAATTTAGTGAATTATAATCCATTTTTAAACTTTACATGTTTGGCAAATGAGTAGAGTGTAATCCATCATTGTTGTCAAAATGACCGAAAAGAACATGGAGTTGGTGGCGAGTTAATAAATAGGCTTGGGATTTTATGAAATCACGAGGGATAAGATTATCTTTTACCTGGTAAAATTGTATCCTAGCTTATTTTCTGGTGGATTAGAAGACAAAATAAGCCACTTGCCACATCTCAAAGTGGATTATAATATACTTTTATGGCTTATAAGCTACTTTAACTACTTGCCAAACATGCTCATAGAAGGATGGAATGGATGTTTAGTTAAGGAGGGTTTTCTAGATGCGATTCATGTTATTCACGGAAAACATGGTTTGGCATCACATATGTAAAGTAAAACATGTAGGATTATACATGTTGATTGTGGATGAAAAGCTTTTTTTTATTTCCAAATATTTTACGTAACAGTTTATGACTTTATATTTGAAAGAGAATGAGTATAATGGTGTGTTTGTGATTATGTGAAAACTGCATGGTTAATAACTAATAAATGATGATTAGTTGTACTTTCTTGATAATTGATGGTCCTAGAAAAATTTTAGAGTGTCAATTAGGTTTATTTTAAGATAGAGATCGAACTGTAATGGATGGTTTAGATGGTTAAAAAAAGGAAAGAAAGATAGTCTTCAAAATGAAAGGAAAGAAAGATAGTCTTCAAAATGATCGAACTGTAATGGATGGTTTAGATGGTTAAAAAAAGGAAAGAAAGATAGTCTTCAAAATGAATGTGAAGATTTTGATGGGAGAATAGTGAGAGCTGAATGTGAAACCAAAAAGTTTTTTTTGGTAGACCAAACAAAGGGAAAACTTCTGAAACAAATAGAACAAACTAGACATGAAGAAAACCGTCATCAGACGGCATCATCTGAGGTCATTTCTTGTCCCGAAATGTCATGATTAATAAAGTGGTAAATCTTATATGGCACCTTCTCAAAAAATTGTAAAACCAAGATCCTAATTGATTCCTAAGTTTGAGAGAAAGTTCGCATCCCTGTACATCTACTGCACAAGAGCCTGCCATGGATTTTTCAAAAGCTCCCGGATGCTAATGATGATATTATAGTGAGGATTATCATTTGTAGCATTTTGAATGACATGTGCCGCCTCGTAATCCTTTTCCAACACAATTCACCGACAACACCACTCCTGAGCCAAATGAAGCCTATAGAAAGTAGCCCACAATTCCAAGTAAGCACATTAGTAGCACCCAAACAATCCGTTAAGCTAACAACCCAAGCTCCTTTATCATCATGAAGCAAGCCCCTGATGCCGACCAAACCCTAGCGCAATGACTCTGCCCTTAACATGCCATCCATATTAAGCTTTATCCATCCCACTTGAGGAGGTTCCCAGCTAACCATAACCTTCAAGCTGATTGGCTTATCCAAAAAGTTTTTGGTAAGGAGGCCAAAAAGTTTGATACGGTATTAAGGTAAATTAACTGCAAGAGGATTTTGTTTATCTTGATTTCGTGCTTAACTTACAAATTTTTTCAGAAGTACGCAGATTCAGTGACTACAATGTAAATAGGTTTTTGATGATAGAAAATAAACATCACAATTTCATGAGTTTAGTTAGATATTTAGGCACTTCTGAGCTAAAAGAAAGGAATAGCTTCCATAAAATGGTAAACTATTATTCTCCAATAGATAGACCTCTCTTGGCTGCTCCAAATCTATCAGACATGTTAGGCACAAACAATTCGACCTTGCCCAAACTATTAGGATAGAGAATTATTACAGGACAAACTTGAGCAAAGCTTAGGTAATATTGTAGAAAGGTGCATCCAGAATTGACCAAATCAGCCACCACTATGATGATGTGGGTGCTCATATTATCGCAAAGCTTGATGCCATAATCACCATGATTTATTACATATATATCTCCATGCTTCCATCATGGAGGTCACCTTAGCGTACAATATTACTGATACAAAAACATTATTGGGGCCATTATGAGGAACAAATTCTAGAATTAGAGATTAGATCTTCTGATATGATTACTGCAGTGACTCTTAACTGAGACAATTTTGGTCAAAGTATGTTCAAAATCGATGTCAGGTGAAGCTGAATACAAACTCACAGTAAATGGAAACGTCATTAACATTGAGGTGCAATTCAATCTAACATCTCTTCCATAATGGAAAATTGATGGAAACTTGAAAGACCACATTGCAATTATTTGATTCCCTTTTTAAAATTGAATTTGTCTATTACTTAGAGTCAGTAAGGACTAAAATTGTGATGATTTATTTGTTAAGCATTTATGACTTATTTTGGTTGAGGAATTGGGATATTATATTTGGTAATTGTGATGTTATACTTGAAAATTATGATGCTTTAATATATTAAAATCATTGTAAATATTTTTTATTTATTAAAATTTAAATTAATAATAAAACACACAGCCTACATTACACGTTAAGTTACTTTGACGTCTTATGTTATTGAGAGGGAAGTGTTATGTTATGCGCAATGCGTTATTTTCAACATTGTCTGTAACTTTGTTTTTGGTCAGGATTGGTCATGGATGATGGATTAATTTAGTTTGATCAGGATTTAAATCATTTTCTTATGCTAGAATTGAAGCTTGAGCAGAGTTCCAATCGAAGTAGAACCCTGTGGAGATTGTAAATATGGAAATTCTTGTACTTTAATTCTTGTATTTTCTGCGGTTTTTTATTAATAAAAAATTGGTAGTAATTATTAACGTTATTGATTGATTGAATTGATGACTGAGTTCTGTGTTTATCTTTCTCTGTTTTTCTCCTTTTCCTTCTCCTTGCTTCACAAGTTTCTTCTTGAACCAAAGTATCCTACACTATCTAATCTTAGAATTACAACCTATCGAACTTATAGTGGCTTGTACTGGAAACTTCAGAAGTTATAGTGTCAAAATAGCCACTTAGCAATACTCTAAGTTGCATGTTGAACAATTTCTAGACATGCTAGAAATGTTTTTGTTTGATCAGACCTAGGAGGCACCCTTACTTGCCAGTCCAGATTAGATGCCTTTCAATCCCCATTAGATTGGACCAATGTGGTAATTGTCAATGCAGAGAAACTTTCAGAACATTGTGACGATGCTCACTGAAAATGATTCTATTAAATGCAACCTTAGATCTTTTTTTTTTTCCTTAAGCTCCTAAATAGATAAAATTGTTAAAAGTAAAGGGAGTCCGGTCAGTACCTTGTCATGCTAATTTTTTTAGTTCATGGAGAACCAATTTCACATTTAAAACAACATATATTTTTGACTTTTTAGGAGGTTATGGTCCATGATAGGTTTTTTAGTGTCAATTATCCTACAAATCTGATCTAAGAAAGGATGGTTAGGCCCTACGCTGCCTCGAATGACGCACACCAATATACAAGAAAAATATTGCGTGGGTATTAAATTGTTCGTCATTGTTGTTGTTGTTGTTGTTGTTGTTGTTGTATTAAACTGTTTGTCATTCATTGTATAGACCTTTCCTTAGATGGTATTCTGGAAGTTTGTTAACTGCAGTATGTCAGATTTGTTAGCTACACAGCACGGATTACCTGGAAATAAAGGAAATTGCCATCTTCTTTAATCACAAAATATGCCAGTCTCTTAGTTAGACTGTTGTTGTTAACTGACTAAGATATTACACCGTGGCATCTCACAGGAAGTATTGACTTCTATGAAGCTCCCAATATCATCATTAACGGACAGTGAAGGTTTGGTAAAAATTGCTGATCCAAATAGCATGCCCATCGTTTGTGATGTTAAACTTCTCTGATAATGTTTGATTTGTAGTTGGTAATATCTGCATTAAGCATTTCTAATTTCTTAATTCCAGAGGGTACACAAAACATACCGCTGCAAATTGCCTTATCAATCTTCTGTTTTATCATTAAAAATAAATGCAACATTTAAAAAAAATTTTTAGATGTAAATAATATTACTTGGTGTATAAGCTAAAATGATGAGTGCTTACCTCAGATCTGAGTACATTCCTTCTAACTTGTCAATTTGTTTTTGTTATAAATTGTCACTTTGAACATGAGAATCATATGCCAAAGGTGGTATTATTAATGTCTAATTTATGAACTAATTGGGAAAAAGGTCAGTCGGATAGACACAGGAATGGTTATTTATAGTATCATTCAAATCAAATGGCAAAACCGTTGTGAGTTTATTGATTTCAAATGGGATACAACTCAGCTCAATTCCAAACGAACCTTGCCAAGTGTGTACGGGCGACATTAAGTTTGAAAATGTGTTGTCAGGAACCAATGCATGTATTTAACCTCCAATGACGAGTTCGGTGTTGGGAAAAAGTTGTACAACACAAGATTTACCTATCACCAGATTAGCAGGAAAGTGAAATAATAAAGCGGAATAACAACACACACAAATTTAACGTGGTTCAGCACAAAATTGTCTACGTTCACGGGTTGTTGCAGATCTTTCACTAAGAGGAGTAAATTTACAATTGTTTTTACACACAACTCACAAGAAAATTATCTTTAGAAATTTTTCCTCACAAAATCACTCTCTGATTTTGCCTCTCTTCTTAAGAACACTCAGAAGAATTGAATACACTAATTGAGGATATCCATTATGGACAGAGCAGGGTTTTTTTTATTGCTTGTGTATACCCCCTCCTTTTTTCTTCCTTCCTTTTTTGACTCTTGCTCCCTGCCATTTTTTCTTTCTTCCTTTTTTTCTTTTTGACACTTGCTCCCTTACCTTTCGGTGACTGTCTTTGTTGACAAGAGTAGCCATCAATCTTGACAATCTCCCACTTGAAGACTGATTTTAATTTGTCTTCATATCTCGATCTATACAACAGCTCTTCTCCTGTCTTGATACTATTGCAGACCAACTGAAGCTGAACACAGCTTCAGTTTGTTAGTAGTCACCGTCTTTTGTAGGCGTTAAAAATTACCTATAGGTTCCCGCGCATATCTCAAAATGAAGAGAAGGTGATGAACACCATCACCTGAGTCAAACGAGATTATCCAGTGCCGTAAAAGAGCTAACGAGTGCACGAAGCAAGTCAATAAAGCGTACGAATCAACGAAACGACGAAATACGCAAAACTGCGGAACAAGACCAAACCGGAGAAGCCCCTAGCCGCCGAGTCGCGTCAAAATGACTCGGCCAAGGTCAGGTGGCTCGGCCTTGGCCGAGCAACCATAAGGCAGCTTGCATAGTTTCGAGCCACCGTAGGGTGGCTCACGCCTAGAAACGCCCGAAACGCGTTTTTTGATAGTTTTTTCGGGATTCTTTCGTTCCAGAGCCTCCCCAACTGTTTGATATCATCTCTAAAAGTGGTTAAGCAGTTGTTAAATAAGGATAAAGTCAAATCATCAATTCTTATCTGAAAACACTGCATCCAAAGCCTATAAATACAAGCCTAGGGTCCTATACGCATGAGATCTGAAATTTTAGGCGAGGTGCTGTTCCTGTGAAGAGTGAATCACGAATTTCAGAGAGGCTAGCAGCACAGTGTCTAGCACAGGACCAGTCCGGGAGTCATTCACTATCATTCCTGACCAGTTAGCTCAAATGCTCTAAAACGCTCTAGCTAAGCAGAAAGAAGAGCTCAGAGCTGAAATGAAGATGGAAATGGAGTTGAACATACAGCGGATGAGAGAATTACATACCCAACAACTTCAGTCCTTGTCGAATCAGCAGGCTAAATCCAGTTGTTGTAACAATACTAATGAAGTACGCAACGACTCGAAAGTGGATGAAAATATCAACACTAATATTCCTTCTAGCGATAATAACCTTGGGGGTGGTCTAGTAGAATCTCCTTAACCTTCTCAGCAACCCCCAAAGAAAAATGCAAGCGAAGACAAGAAGATGAAGGACCTCGAGAGAAAAATCAATGCTTTAATGTCTGCTCAAGAGGTGAAAAAGACCAGTATCCCATGTCCATATTCGAGAGAGTGGAAATCGATTCCGTATCCGGCAAAGTTCAACTTAATTAACTTCATGCCATTTGACGGAAGATGATCACCCACTCAACATCTGATTTATTTTAAGTCCCACATCGGTGTGATCTTTGACAACGAACTTTTGATGGTCCGATCATTCGTCGACACTCTTTGCGGAGCCGCCTTCGAGTGGTACCGCCATCTCAAGCTGGGGAGCATCGACAATTGGGACGATATGGAAAGCATGTTTCTCACAAACTTCTTCGATGATGACACTGAAGTGTCAATCGGGACACTATTCGATGAGAAGTAAAAAGACGGAGAGTCGGTCGATAACTTTGTCAAGCGCTTCCGGAATAAGATAATGAATTGCTGAGATTCGGGTCACGGAGGAGTTTATTCTCCAAACGTGTCACAATAACCTTTCTTTAGATGTGCTGGAAGCCATGGGTGTGGTGTCATCCAAAACCTGGAAAGAATTAAAGGTGCACGGAGAGCAAGCCGAACGCTTCCTCAAAAGGAAGAAGGCTGAAAGAAGTCAACCGGCGACTAGTGCTCCGAAGCAAAACTTTGTCCCTCATGGTAAAAGGAAGACGCCGACGAATGCAGTAGACGCGAATTAGACATTCCAACTACAGCAGTAACAGCAAGCGCCACAGAAGTTGCCCTCTTAATAGCAATAGCGACCTCAAAGACAACAAAAGACTTCTGAACCAAAATTCCCAAAGGAATACTCCTTTAAGGAAGATGAAGTTCCCGCTATCTTCAAATACCTCCTGGATAACAACAAAATCAAATTGCCTCCAATCATTGACGAGGAGGAAGCCAAGAGATCAACGGATCCAAAATATAGTGCCTTTCACAGGCGGGTCCATCATCCCACTAAGATGTGCTACACCCTTAAGGACAAAATCTAAGCTTTAATTAACGTCGGTATCAGCTCCGCAAAGCAGCCTAAGGAGAAGAAGGTGGGCACAAATGCAATATCTATCAGCTTCGGCTCTGTCCCCATGTCGTGGTTCCAAACAGAGCCTGTATCGAAGGTGGAAATGAAGACCGTGAACGACGATCCCCATGGACAACGCCAGAAGGGGCTTGTGCAGCACACGACCCCTAATGATGAAATTCTTCGGCTCCATCCAGATTTGCTCAAAGATGGACAATGGGCATGGTTCTTGTCCAAGAAGAAGTCCAAGAGTAAGGGCAAATCCTACTGTCCTGCCACAACAATCTCTGAGAAAGATGATGAAGCCATCCCTACCTTATAGCTTTCTGAAGACGAATGTGAAGTCTTTGCTACTAGGAGTGGGAACGAATACCAATATAAGTATTCCGAAGCCTCTAATCCAAATGCTAAAACGTTAGCTGAGCTGGGGGTGGTTACAACTTCCCTTACACCTGCTGAGAAACCCCAACAACAACCAAATAACAAGCAAAAAGAGAAAGGGACCCAACGCCAAGAGGTTTATAACCCGAAGCAGTCTCGATTCAATCATCCGATTGGAAGAGATAAATCGGGAAGTTCAAGCACACCATACCGTTTCGATGTTATGACTCAGCTAGCTAATATCCCAGCGAGGATAACTCTATACGAGTTATTGCGTCTTTCTAAAGACACTAGGGAGGCCTTACAAGAAGCCTTGGCTGATTCCGATGTATTCCTCACTCAGATCAAGCCAGTCCCCGAAGAGTCGGAGCCACCAAGTCAACATTACAATTTGGCGGCCAAGCAGTTCTCTTGTATCACCTTGACCAATGATGACATGCAAGTGAGAAACTCGAAGCATGATAGACCTTTGTATTTCACCGGGTACATCGGCTCCAGCGTTGTGAACCGAATCCAAGTCGATCCGGATTCCGCTATCAACATCATGCCACTTTGATTGATGTACAATCTCGGAATCCCTACCAGCAAGTTGGCTTCGACAGTCACCGTTATCTACGGATTCAATACTAGTGGGTCCAGACTATTGGGTAAAATTCAGGTGAAATGCCAACTTGGGGATTTAAGGTCCGTGGTCACGTGCTACGTGATCGATACGGAAACCTCTTATAACTTACTATTCGGTCGACCCTGGATCCATGGTAATGTTATAGTCCCCTCCACCCTCCATCAGCATATAAAATATGTAGACACTAATAATGAGGTCAAGACTGATGGTCACGGATAAGCAACCGTTTAAGGGGTTGGAAAACTACTTTACTGACTCCCTTCTTTACGATGCTGAATTCGATACTGAATCATCAGCCCAAGGCACATACAGCGGAAAAGAAGCTGATACCGAAGCTAGGTTTGATTACAATGAAGGTTTTGTACTAAACAACATTGTACCCTTGGTTGTCAATCTTGACGATGGTGAATTATCAGATGGTAGCTGTTGTTGGACCCTAGAGGGGGGGGGGGGGATTAGGGTCTTAAGGCTATAATTGTGCAATAAAAAAAAGACAAGCAACACACAATAGAGAGAACAACCAAAGCAAATGAGATAGAGTTAGAAATCGTTATCCAAGTGACGCGTGATGTGTTAACGAGGTTCGGTCCGCTGACCTACGTCCCCGCTTCCCACTCTCGAGGAGAATCCACTACACAACTCGGTTTGGAAGCCGGAACTTCTTCTACACAACGATCTCCACAAGATCTCATAACTACACAGTTGATCACCATAAGATCTCACTCCCACACAGTTGATTTCCACAATATCAAGCTCTTAACAGTAGTAATGGTGTAAAAACTCTCTCTTTACAATGTCCCTATGGCAAGGAGAAAGATTACACTGAAGTTGGGATGTGAGCTTAAAGAAACACAGAAAACAGGTTTGAAAATTTTGGCTCTCAGTAAAAATAGATCTCTGGATTTTCAAAGTGTTTGGGACAGGTTGAAGAAAAGGGGTATGAAGGGTTTAAATAGGAGAAAACACTGCAGCCAAAACCCATACCCAAATCCCCCAAATCCCGTAAAAATCGTCGTCTGAAATCTGTACGTAAAAGGCCGTTGGAGTAAACGGCGGTCGACCGTGAAAATCTCGCCGAGGCTCGAAAAATTTCCAAAGACTTTTGCGGTCGACCGTGGCGATCGACCGTGAGAATTTTCGAGCTGACGGTCGATCGTGGCGGTCGACGACGAAAGTTTCTACTGCCCACTCAGGAAAAGACACAGGCGCGGTCGACCGTGACAGTCGACCGTGAACTGATACAACATATACAGTTTTGACTCTTTTTAGAAAATTTGTAAAAATATTCAAATGACTTCTAAAAATTTGTGTAACTTTATAAATTGTTTTTAACACTAAAAATAAACTGTTTGGAGAAGAAATTTTACGAAAAGGTCCTCATACTTGTGAAAAATGATATTTTGTCAAAACGCTCAAAAATATAAGTATGAAAACGTGTGTGTGATATCCCAATAGCTTCAAGTGAAATCTATAACTACTTGCCTACATTCTAACACTAGAGAGAAAAGAAAAACTAGCTAATATCCTCACATAGAATTACAATTCTTTGAGTCTTGATATAGCTTTGAGTTGATGAAGCTTTGACTTGTATGTGTTGTTCTTGATTAACATTTGCTTCATCACTATGCATTCTCCTCCTTTGGATATCATCGTTGTAGCTCATATTCCATCCAATCCTCCATAAGTGGTACTAACAAGCTTGATATATATATTAACTATAATATCACTCAACAAGCAATTAGTACCGATAATGGTGGTTGTAAAACATCATCAAAACATAAGGGCTAACAATCTCTCCTTTTTTGATGATGACAACAAACCATTATATAAGAGTAAAATAAATATAGCTTAGAGATAGTAGCCCCCCCTATCTATGAGCTCCCCCTTACTATGTGCACAAATAAGGAGATTTCTCTCTCCCTTTGTCACCATCAAAATGGGGTAAAAAAATGGTAAACAAAAATGCATATGAAATGCAACTAACCAAGCAAGCAAATAGAACTTTCACATAGTGCATAAACCCAAACCATTCCTTATGCGACAAAAATCTTCTTCACTAAGAGGCTTGGTAAAGATGTTCGCTAATTGAGATTTTGTGTCAATATACACAAGGGATACATCTTGCCTCTCTACATGATCGCGTAAGAAATGATGGTGCACATCAATATGCTTGGTTCTAGAATGCAAAATCGAATTTTTAAAAATATTGATAGCACTAGTGTTATCACAAAAGATTTTTATATTTTGAAAATTCAAATCATAGTCAACTAAACTTTGTTTCATCCACAAAACTTGGGCACAACATAAACCGACGGCAGTGTATTCCGTTTTCGTAGTGGATAAGGCAACACAATTTTATTTCTTGGAAGCCCAAGAGATAAGAGAGTTACCTAAGAATTGACATGTACCACTCGTACTCTTGCGATCTACCTTACATCCGGCAAAGTAGGCATCACAAAAACCATAAAGATCAAAAGAGGTGTTTTTTGGATAAAATAAACCAAGATCAATTGTTCCATTGACATATTTAATAATTGTTTAACTGCAATTAAATGAGATGTTTTAGGAGAAGCTTGAAAACGTGCACATGCACACACACTAAACATGATATCGGGTCTACTAGCGGTGAGATAAAGAAGACTACCTATCATACCTCGGTATAGTTTTTGGTCCACATCCTCACCACTATCATCCGCATCAAGCTTAACACTTGTACTCATGGGAGTTGGTGCATGCTTAGAATTCTCCAAATTGAATTTCTTCACCAATTATCTAGCATACTTGCTTTGAGAAATGAATATCCCATCCTTAGTTTGCTTGACTTGGAGCCTGAGAAAGAATGTGAGCTCTCCCATCATGTTCATCTCAAAATGATATTGCATAACTTTAGAAAAAATCATTACAAAGAGATTCATTAGTAGCACAAAAAAATGATATCATTAACATATATTTGAACTAAAATGAAATCATTTTTCTCACAAAAAGAGTATTATCAATTTTTCCTTTAGAAAAATCATTTTCAAGAAGAAAACTAGAGAGTCGAGCATACCAAGCTCTAGGAGCTTGTTTTAACCCATATAAAGTTTTTTGAAACCGGTAAACATGATTAAGAAATATATGATCCATAAAATCGGGGGGTTGCTCAACATATATTTCCTTTTCTATAAAAGCATTTAGAAATGCACTTTTAATATCCATTTGAAATAATTTAAAATCTTTAAAGCTTGTAAATGTCAAAAACATCCTAATTAATTCTAACCTTGCAACCGGTGCAAAGGTTTCATCATAGTCTATATCCTCCTATTGATTGTATCCTTGGGCAACCAAACGAGCTTTATTTCTTATTACAATGTCATGTTCATCAAGTTTGTTTCTAAAAACCCATTTTATTCCAATTACACTAGCATTGTTAGGTCTAGGAACTAGTTTCCAAACATCATTTCTTCGAAAATTATTTAGTTCATCATGCATAGCTAAAACCCAAAACTCATCATTTAAAGTATCATTAATCTTTTTAGGTTCTATTTGAGATAAGAAGGCAACATTACCACACTCACTCAAAGCCTTTGAGCGAGTTAGAACTCCTTGTGAAGGATTCCCAATAATTTGCCCATTTGGATGATTTGGTGTAAATATCCATGCTTTGGAGAGTTCTTCTTGTTCTTTCTCTTGAATGTTCTTACTATCCCCATCATTTTGAACATCTATTGAGGGTGTTTCATTTATTTCTAAAAGTTCCAATCCTCCCTCAACATCATTATCATCTTTTCTAGGTAAATCAACTTGTAAACCAATATTAATCTCATCAAAAGTAACGTTTATAGATTCTTCAACAACAAGAGTTCGTTTGTTGAAGACCCTATAAGCCTTACTTCGAGGTGCATATCCTAGAAAAAAGCCAACATCAATTTTAGAATCAAATTTATCATAGTGATCTTTTGTATTTAAAATAAAATATTTACAACCAAAGATGCGAAAATATCTAATAAAAGGAGTTTTGTCATAAAATAGTTCATAAGGAGTTTTCTTAAGCTTAGGTCTAATCAAAACACGATTTAAAACATGACAAGTCGTATTGACGGCTTTCGCCTAAAAATACTTAGGCAAATCAAAAGAATTTAACATAGTTCGTGCCATCTCTTGTATGGTACGATTTTTCCGTTCAACAATACCATTTTGTTATGGTGTTCTTGGAGCGAAAAACACATGAGTTATACCACGATGTGCATAAAAATCATAGAAAAAATTATTTTAAAATTCACCACCATGATCACTTCTTATTTTAACAACTTTCAAATCTTTTTTATTTTTAATTCTTTTAACATGATTCAAAAATTCTTCAAAATATTTATTTTTACTTGCAAGAAAGATTGTCCATGTAAAACGAGAGAAATCACCAATGATAACAAAAACACAGTGTTTGCCTCTAAGAGAAGTAACACGCATAGGACCAAATAAATCAAGATGAAGTAATTGCAAGGGTTTAGAAGTTGATACCTCATTGATGGATTTGAAGGTAGACTTAGTTTGTTTACCTTTAGCATAATCTTTACAAATAGTATCTTTGATGAAATGCAAGTTTGGCAATCCTTTTACAAGATTCCTCTTGGACAATTTGGATATCAATTCCATGTTCGCATGTCCAAGCCTCTTATGCCAAATCCAAGGGTTTTCATCAACCGCTGCAAGGCATTTGACATCTTGATCTAATAGCTCATTCATCTCAAAAATGTATACATTGGACTTTCTATTAGCAACAAAAATAGTTTTTTCATTTGAGCTAACAATACATTTGTCCGGTTTAAAGGAAATATCAAAACCTTTATCACTCAATTGGCTAATGCTAAGAAGATTATGATTCAAGCCACTAACCAAATAAACATCTTCTATTACAGGAGAAGGTATCTTACCAATGCATCCAATACCTATGATTTTACCTTTCTCACCACCACCGAAGGAGATACTACCTCCTTCAATCCTTGATAGGGTTGCAAATAGCTCTTTGTTGCCCGTCATGTGATGTGAACAACCACTATCAGGGTACTACATCTCTCTACGTCGTGCTCGTGATGTTCCCTACAAGAGATGAATGTGTAGTAACTTTAGGTACCCAAATCTTAGGTCCTTGGTGGTTAGTAAGCTTGGTACCTTTGGGTACCCACGTCATTCCATAAAAATCATGATTGTCTTTAATCCTACAATGAGTAGAAATATGACCATGTTTCATGCAATATGTGCACACAAAATTTCTCTTGTGTTTAAAGGTATGAGATCTATGAAATCTATTTATCTCATGATGATGATAATTAGCATAAGCATGAGTGGGTCTAATCCTACCACTCTCAATTTCAAGTCTTGCAATCTTGGATCTTAATTGTTTGTTTTCAAAATCAAGATCCCCTAGCAATTCATCTTTTAAAGCAAGAGATGTTTGTAGTTGTTCAAGTTTTTAATCACAAGAAGCATGTAATTGTTTAAAGGAAGAAAATTCTTTTGATATCCTTTTAAACTCAATGTTTAATTCTTCTAATGCGGTAGCTAGATCACATTGCATATAAAAGGATTCACTTTCGGTGTCGGAAACTACCTCCTTTTCAGAAGCCATGAAGCAAATGTTGGGATCATGAATAACAATCTTAGCTCCTTCTTTGTTGCTATCCGAATCGCTTGGTTCGGATTCCTCCCATCTGGCATACATGGCTTTCTTCTTCTTGTACTTCAAGTATTTCTCCTTGAGCTTGGGGCAATCTTTAGCGATATGACCCGGTTCATTGCATTCAAAACATTTTCCTACACGTGAAAAAAATTTATTGTTAGATCGGGGATTAAACTTCTTGTTCATTTTAATGTGTCTAGATATTCTTCTAGAAAGGTGAGCCACTTCTCTAGAAAAATCAACTTCACTATCCGACGATGATGAGGAGTTATCACTAGATCCCTTGAGAGCTATGGTCTTCATTTTTGGTGATGGCTCCTCAACTTCCCGTGGGGTACTTCCTCCTTCTCCTTTCCCTTGAGCTTCTTCTCATGAACCTTAAGCTTGCCGATAAGGCCATCGAGAGCTAGAGTAGTAAGATCGTGAGCTTCCTCTATGGCCGTAGCTTTGGGTTCCCATGCTGGAGTCAATGAACAAAGGATCTTGTAGTTCATCTCTTGGATAGTCAAACGCTTGTCAAGACCATGCAATTCATTGATTATGTTAGTAAAGCGAGAAAACATAGCATCAATGGATTCATTAGGAAGCATTTTAAATAACTCATAGTCATGCATAAGCCTACTAATTTTGGATTCCTTGACTTGGGGCCAAATTTCGTATGCGGTTGCACACGTAGAAACCTTATTGTATTCATTAGGGGAAAGACCGCAAATTAAGGCATTCATAGCCTTTGCATTGAGATTAGCTTGGTGCCTTTCTCCATCGGTCATGTTACCAATCTTGGACTTTTCTACATACTTTTTCTCTATGAGTTCTAGAATATCAAGATCAATGCAACGAAGGTAAATCCTCATTCTAGCCTTCCAATAAGCAAAATTACTACCGGTGAACAATGATGGTCTAGTGATGGATTGTCCTTCTAGCATATGCACATTCATTGAAACCTCCATAAGATCTTTTCTCTAAGGTGGTTAGACAAAAAACTAATATAGAGACCAAGCTCTGATACCAATTGTTGGACCCTAGAAGGGGGATACCAAGCTCTGATACCAATTGTTGGACCTTAGAGGAGAGAGATAGGGTCTTAAGGCTATAATTATGTAATAAAAAATAAGACAAGCAACACACAATAGAGAGAACAACCAAAGCAAATGAGATAGAGTTAGAAATCGTTATCCAAGTGACGCGCGATGTGTTAATGAGGTTCGGCCCGCTAACCTACGTCCCCGCTCCCCACTTTCGAGGAGAATCCACTACACAACCCGGTTTGGAAGCCGGAACTTCTTCTACACAACGATCTCCACAAGATCTCATAACTACACAGTTGATCGCCACAAGATCTCACTCCCACACAGTTGATCTCCACAAGATCAAGCTCTCAATAGTAGTAATGATATAAAAACTCTCTCTTTACAATGTCCCTATGGTAATGAAAAAGATTACACTGAAGCTAGGATGTGAACTTAAAGAAACACAGAAAACAGGTTTAAATTTTTTGGCTCTCAGTAAAAACAGATCTCTGGTTTTTCAAAGTGCTTGGGACAGGATGAAGAAGAGGGGTATGAAGGGTTTAAATAGGAGAAAACACTGCAGCCAAAACTTATACCCAAATCCCCCAAATCCTGTAAAAATTATCGTTTGAAATCTGTATGTAAAAGGCCGTTGGAGTAAACGGCGATCGACCGTGAAAATCTCGCGGTAGACCGCGAGCCACTTTCGAGGTTCGGAAAATTTCCAGAGGCTTTTGCGGTCGACCGTGACGGTCGACTCTGGGAATTTTTGAGCTGACGGTCGACCGTGAAAGTTTCTGCTGCCCACTCAGAAAAAGACACAGGCGCGGTCGACCGTGGCGGTCGACCGCGAACTGACACAACAGATACAATTTTGACTCTTTTTAGAAAATCTGTAAAAATATTCAAATGACTTCTAAAAATTTATGTAACTTTGTAAATTGTTTTTAACACTAAAAACAAACTGTTTGGAGAAGGAATTTTACGAAAAGGTCCTCATACTTGTGAAAAATGATATTTTGTCAAAACGCTTAAAAATATAAGTATGAAAACGTGTGTGTGATATCCCAATAGCTTCAAGTGAAATCTACAACTACTTGCCTACATTCTATCACTAGAGAGAAAAGAAAAACTAGCTAATATCCTCACATAGAATTACAATTCTTTGAGTCTTGATATAGCTTTGAGTTGATGAAGCTTTGACTTGTATGTGTTGTTCTTGATTAACATTTGCTTCATCATTATGCCTCCTCCTCCTTTGGATATCATCGTTGTACCTCATATTCCATCCAATCCTCTATAAGTGGTACTAACAAGCTTGATATATATATATTAACTACAATATTACTCAATAAGCAATTAGTACAGATAATGGTGGTTGTAAAACATCATAAAACATAAGGGCTAACAGTTGTAATTGGCAACTTGCCAAAGAAGTAATAAATGACGATTTAAAGTATTCGCCTTGTCTTGATAATGTAATGCATGGGCTGTATGATAACCCCGATATACATATGCCGTTTTGGTCATCTTGCATGACGAAAAAGCATGTCCAAGACTCATTTCGAACAACCTTCGTCATTCCTGCTGCTAAGGCAAGGGGTGAAAAGGAGTTAATTTTCGTCCAGAGGGGTATCTCCACCTTCAAATTCCTTCTCAAAGAGAAATAGTGACGATGAGAGACCTGATCCTCACTTATTCAGATACAGTCAACAATCACGTAACTTCATAAAGAAATGGGGATACAACTTCACACTCGAAGAAGGTCTTTGTTTTGATCGAGGTCCGCGAGTTCCACCTTGTCCGACCTATGTACCGAAAGGAAAATCCGACAATTATTATAGCTATAAAAGGGGTCTGGGCTATGTCTCTTCATCCGATGACGAATGCTGCTGGCAAGTTATCGACTGATTAGCGAATAAGGACGGATACTCATCTGATTCTTACAATTAGGACTCCAACGTCAGTCTTGGAGAAATATTCAAAGGCCTGATATCGAATATGGTCATGGTCGATCCCGCCACACTAGAGGAAGACGATCAATTACCAACTTGGGAAGATCTTTGGATCCATCACCTAAATATCCAATATGGCGATAGATTCGAACAAATAGAATCTCCTACTGAAGACAAAGTGATTCAAGTGAACATGGGCGACAAAGCGAATTCGAAGCCCATATTCGTCAGTGATAGTCTTCCACCAGACGAGAAGGAAAAATTGATTGCCCTTATCGGGAATACATAGATGTTTTCGCCTGGAATTACAAGGATATGCCAAGACTTGATCCAAACGTGACAGTCCATTGGCTTAACATCAAACCGGATGCAAAACTTGTCAAGCAACAGCAAAGACTGTTTCGTCCACAACTTATAGAAGCGATCGAGTCTGAAGTTAAAAGGCTAATCGCCTCGGGTTTTATCAGGGAAGAGCAACATCCTGATTGGCTAACAAATATCGTACCAGTCCTTAAAAAGAACGGGAAAACCAGGATCTGCATCAACTTCAGAGACCTGAACACCGCTTGCCCAAAGGACGATTTCCCTCTTCCCGATCACGAATGTTATCATCGACAATACGTGCGGATTTGAGAGAATGTCCTTCACGGACGGGTTTTTAGGTTACAATCAAATCAAGATGTACCCAGACGATGAAAAACATACTGCATTCAGGACACCCTTCGGCGCCTTCTGCTACACAGTCATGCCTTTTGGATTGAAGAAGGCTTGAGCTACTTATCAACGAGCAATGTCGACAATTTTTCAGGAACACCTCTGAAAGACCGTTGAATGTTATGTTGATGATCTGATCGTGAAAAGCCACAGCAAAGACGACCACATTAAAGACTTGAGGGCGATGTTTGATCTCATGCGGAGTCATTAACTGAAGATGAATCCTACTAAGTCTTTCTTAGGAATGTCCAGCGGCAAGTTCCTCGGGTTCGTCGTCACCATAAAGGGTATTCATATTGATCCTGACAAAGTACAGGTGATACACGAATTGCAACACCCAAGAAACCTCAAAGAACTCAGAGGATTGCAAGGGCGATTAGCTTATATCCGTCGGTTCATCTCGAATCTATCCGGGAAATACCAATCATTTTCTAAGCTCACAAAGAAGGGCATGTTTTTTATCTGGGATGAGGCTTGTCAGAAGGCCTTCGAAGATATCAAAACATATCTAGCAAATCCTCCTGTTCTCATTGCACCGAAGTGAGGTAAACCATTTTTGATTTACGTCAAGATGATGAACCACTCGCTAAGTGCTTTACTCGCATAGGACGATGACGACAGTCACGAACAGGCTGTATATTATCTGAGTTGGACTTTGGTAGGCGCCGAATCTCGATATCCGATGATCGAGAAGAAGTGCCTCGCTTTGGTGTTCGCTATCCAAAAGATGCGGCACTACCTGGTTGGACAGACGATCTATGTCATTTCCAATGTCAACCCAGCCCGGGTATTCATGACACAACCGGCTTTCATGAATTGACGGTTAGCGAGATGTGCCTTGCTATTATCCTAATACGATCTGCACTTCAAACAACAAAAGTCAGTCAAAGGACAAGCGATTTGTGATCTTTTGGCAACTAACCCTACAACGGATGCACCCGGAATATATGAAGATTTGTCGGATGAAACCTATGAAGTCAACACTACCTCTCATCAACAGGTGTGACAATTATACTTCGATGATGTTTTCCGAGCAACTAATGTGGCAAGTGCTCCCGGATGTTCTAAAATTTCCTTAGGAGTTGGAGTTATTTTAGTTTTCCCGGAGAAACATGTGATGCCTAGAGCCTATTCACTCACCGAGCCGTGTTCCAACAACGTAGCCGAATACAACACGCTACTCATTGGGCTTAGTTTCGCCAAAGAACTAGGAGTCGAGTATTGTTCGCGGGAAAAATTGTTGCTTTCTTCATTAATGATTCCATTGTACACTCTTGTAATAGTCTATCGATTACAAAGATCCGGTCTTTTTATAAGATCCGGTTACAACGAAGATCAAATTGAAAAGAAATGAAAATTACAACTTTGTTTCCTTGTTTGTCGAACGAATCACGAGCTCCTGTTTTGCGGTCACTCGCTTTTGTGGGTTCTTTGCCTGCGCCGGGGTTGTTTGCCATGGACCACCGCGCGATCTAGATCCGGTCGGATCTACGCAGTACAACGGGTATTATTTCACCAAGGAAATAATAGCCGGGGAGGATTGTTTCACCAAGGAAACAATCGTCCAAGTCTCGGGATCTAAGACCAAGCTTAGATCCGGAGTGTAGCAACGTAGATCTGAGATCCGATCCTCTCGAACACCTGCCTTATTTGACGTTGATGATCGCCGAGCACCAGATCTGGATGAGCAAGTCCTTGATGTCCCAAAGTTGAGATCTTTTTTAGATCTGAGTCTCCAATCCTGCAGGGCTTCGCCTCCTCCAAAATCCAACCTTTCAAAATGAACAACCCCCTCTCCTATTTATAGGCTACCCTCACTGTGCCTTGGGCACAGGGTGGCCGGCCACAAGTGGCTCGGCGGCCACCGAGCCACCTCTTGGCTGGCCGGTGGTGGCCGAGCCACCTTGTCGGTGCGCGCCGAGCCACCAAGGAGGTGGCTCGGCCTCCGCAGCCACCAATTGGTGGCTCGGAGGTGGCCGAGCCACCTAAGGGTGGATCGGCCTCCGAGCCACCATTTGTGGCTCGGAGGTGCGCGAGCAGCCCAAGGTTGCTCGGCCACCGAGCCACTTAGGTGGCTCGGGCCGAGCCACCACTTGGTGGCTCGGCCACGCAGCCTCTTGGTGGCTCGGTGAGCCGCCTCGATGACTTGGTTTCTGAGCCTCTTTTCGGGTGTGTTGTTCGTTCGTTTTCCGCTCTTGTTCTATCTGATGATCAGTTCTGTGGTTTGATTATCCAGACTTGATTCCAGATTTGGCAGTAAGTCCGGATCCTGATTAGGCAGTAAATCCACTTCTGAATCTGAGTCCGAAACTGATCTTGATTCGATCGTGATTCGTCCGAGTTTCCCCTTGGTTGGATGGCTCGTTGACTCTTCGAACACTTGGCTTGATCCCGCACGCGAATGGATGTATTCCGTTGCTTGCGTGCGATTCGTCGATCTCGTCGCCTCGTTGGTTTGTCGGTTCGTGCCGAGCTGAGCTAAGGGACCTATAAGCAATTTTATATGCCTACAAGTATCTCGAAGCTTTTGGTGATTCTCAAATGATAGACAACCAAATTCGAGGAGAGTACGAAGTCAGGAATCAGGACCTGATACCATACCACATAGCGGCCATTGAGATGGCAGGCTCATTCGAAGAATTCTTCATCGAGTACATTCCACGTCTCCAGAACGCATACACAGATGCACTGGCAACATTAGCGGTATCTTTGACACAGCCTCCTAACATAGAACAATGGGTCACTGTGAGAACTCACCAACTTTTTATACCAGACTGCGCATTGGACATCAAGGAGGCGCACTCGGCCAGAATTGAACTCGAGCTTCGAGATTGGCGATTTCCCATTATCGACTACGTCGTGCATGATATTTTGTCGGAAGATATAAAAGAAGAGACTCGGTCCGACGAAGAACGCCGAGATTCTATTATAACACGACGACCCAAACACTGTATCATCACGCATACGATGGTTTGCTACTTCGATGTCTTTCAACCAAAGAGCAGAGAAAGCTCTCAAAGAAGCGCATGACGGAACATGTGGTGCACATCAGCCCGGTCCTAAGCTCTGCGATCGTCTCAGAAGAATGAGATATTATTGGTCAACCATGTCAAAGACGTAGTTGAGTACGCCCGATTATGCCACGCATGTCAAATACGTGCGAATTATATGCATCAATCCTCGGATCACTTGCACCATTCGGCCACTTCATGGCCATTTGAAACATGAAGAATGAACATCGTTGTCCGGCGTTGACCTTAGGGTTTCGAACGTCGTTAGATGCTCAAATCACGAGACCAACTAATGGAGCTGATGCGTCAGTAACTCTCGTATTTATAGGATTTTTGGCAAACCCTCAGCCATTAACGGGTTTGATGAGCCTTTACCGACTACCGTTTAAGTCGGGCTAGCATGCGGATTGTTCAAGTCCGTTCCGCATGTGACGTTAAGCTAAAAGAGTTAACCCTTTTAGTGCTACGATATTGAATACGTAGACTTCGTCTTTCTCCCGGGAATAGACCACCCGGCGACGCGTGTTAGGCGCTGACTTTAGAATTTTTGGGGGTTTTTTGGCTAACCCCCAGCCTTCAACGGGTTTGATTAGCCTTTACCGACTACCGTTTGAGTCGGGCTAGCATGCGGATTGTCTAAATCCGTTCCGCATATAACGTTGTGCTAAGAGAGTGAATTCTATGAGACTTTGTGCTATGATGTTGAATACATAGACTTCGCCATTGTTACGGGAATAGGCTACCCGGCAACGTGTATTAGACGTTGACTTATCCCTACTTAGGCTTCGGGATGAGATACCCCAGAATCGAACTCTGGTGTCTTTTTCAATCGGTAAAAGACTAAACCGGCGACACGTGTTAGGTGTCGACATATCCTTTCTTAGGGTTCAGGATGAAATTCCCCATGCGTGTGAGGCATGGATTTTGTCGGGATGAGATACCCCAGAATCGAACTCTGGTGTCTTTTTCAATCGGTAAAAGACTAAACCGACGACGCGTGTTAGGCGTCGGCATATCCTTTCTTAGGATTCAGGATGAAATTCCCCATGCGTGTAAGGCATGGATTTTGGTGTTATTAATAACAACCTGTCACAATATTGAATATGTGAACGGGTGTTCTTTTTAACGGTTAAGAACTAACCGGCAGCGCGGGTTAAGCGCAGACTTATCCTTGCTTAGGTTTCAGGATAGAATACCCCAGAATCGAACCCTGGTGTCTTTTTGTACGGAAAAAGACTAAACCGGCAGCGCGTGTTAGGCGCAGACTTATCCCTGCTTAGGATTCGGGATAAACTTCCTAGGATGAATCCTAAATTGATAAATTTCGGAAAAGATCGATGCGGGAAAGGCAGAATTTTATATTCTATTTCCCGGTCTTCTTTTAGGGTGAAGGCGAACCCAACAGACAAGGAAGGAAGAATTTTATATTCTATTCCCTGATTCTGGAAAGGAAGAATTTTATATTCTATTTCCAGCGAAGAAGAAACTAGAAGTGGGGTGTCCACTCCGAGAATCTGGAAAATTTAGATAAACTTGCCTTTTATAGGATGGGTTATCTAAACTGAAAATGGGTTCTTCGTTTATCGAAGTGGAATTTCAACTTTGGCTATAACCATGGGAAGGCTTGACCAAAGAGAAAGAGAAGGGAGTTCTTTCGTTTATCGAAAGGGGACTCCGAAATGAAAATGGACCTCTTGTCTATGGAAAGAGTCAAGAGGGCCAGATGGATACTTTTGGTGGACTCACTGTCAATTGAAACTGATCAGTGAGGGATTTTGGTGGAGACAATGATTTTGGGTTATCCTCTAGAATATTAAGTGTAATATTCTTCAAGGAACTTCCCGGTAAACGAGTTATCCTGAATGTACTAGGGATAGTACTTTTTCAGGAACTTCCCATTTATTGGCATTAATTGCCTGGCGCCCTCTTGAGTAATCAGGCGATATGCGCCGTTTGAATAGACTGTGTCTATTACAAACGGTCCTTCCCATTTGGGTTCGAATTTACCTTTCTTCTTGGAGGTGAGAATTATTGGTCGGCGAGCAGCGAGGACCAGATCTCCTTCCTTGAAGCTTCTCTGTCGGACTCTTTTGTTAAAAGCCCTTGACATCCTGGCTTGGTAAAACTCGATGTGTTGTTGAGCCTCCAAACGCTTTTCATCCAGCCTCTCGAGCTCTTCGAGACGCTTCTGATGTTGTTCCTCCGTCGTCATCTCCGTTGCGAGGGCGATCCGAAGGGACGGAATCTGAATTTCCAGCGGTAGCACAGCTTCACATCCGTATACCAGCGAATACGGGGTAGCTCCCGTAGGCGTGCGTATGGTGGTGCGATAAGCCCAGAGTGCTTCACCGAGTTTATCGTCCCAGTCTCGTTTATTGGTCTTCACGAGCTTGGACAGGATCTTAATGATCGTCTTGTTAAACGCTTCAGCTAATCCGTTCGCAGCGGGATAGTAAGCTGTCGACGAAACATCTTCGATTTTGAACTTGTCGCAGAATCTGACGAAGGCATTGCTTATGAACTGTGGACCGTTGTCATGAATGATCCTTCTTGGCACGCCGTGTCGGTAAATGACATGATGCTTGATGAAATTGATGACGTTGTTCGTCTTCACTTCTCTAAGCGGAATCGCTTCAGCCCACTTTGAGAAATAATCTGTGATCGCGAGGATGAACCGATCACCTTTGACTGAAGGGGGAAAAATAGGACCGACTATGTCCATGCCCCAAGTCTCGAACGGCCAAGACGTGGTTGACGTGTGCAACTGCTCTGGCGGTTGATGCATATAATTCGCATGTATCTGGCAAGCGTGGCATTCTCGTGCGTATTCGATTGCGTCACGAACCATCGTTGGCCAGAAATATCCCATCCTCCTGATGCGATCATACAGTTTAGGACCGGGCTGATGCGCACCACATTCTCCTTCGTGTGCTTCCTTAAGAACTTCCTTTGCTTCTCTGTTCGAAAGGCATCGGAGTAAAAGACCGTCGTACCCTCTACGGTATAATGTATGGGTTTCAGTATTATAGAAGAATCTTGGAGCTCTTCGGCGGATTGATTCCTTTTCTTTTACATCCTCTGGCAAGATACCATATTGGACGTAGTCGATGATAGGAAAACGCCAATCTCGGGACTCAGACCCAATTTGAGTTGAATTCACCTCTTTGGCGTTCACGTTTCTATCCTCTTCTTCTTCAATCTCCGTACTGTATATGGGTACGCAGAGTTGATGCGTCCGTACTGTGACTAACAGCTCAGCTTCGGGAGGCTGTGCCAGTGATACTGCTAGTGCCGCCAGTGCGTCTGCATAAGCGTTCTGGAGACGAGGGATGTATTCAATAAAGAATTCTTCGAAAGATTCTGCCATTTTGATGGCTTCCTGGTGGTACGGGATCAGGTCTTGATTCCTGACTTCATACTCACCGCGAACTTGGTTGACTATCAATTGCGAATCTCCAAAAGCTTCGAGATATTCGACCCCCAGCTCTTTGGCGAAACTGAGTCCAATGAGAAGCGCGTTGTATTCGGCAACATTATTGGAGCACGGACTAGTCAACGAATAAGCCCGAGGCATCACGTGCTTTCCAGGGGAGATTAAGACGACTCCAACTCCAGAGGAAACTGTAGGACATCCCGGGGTTATTACTCTATTAACTGCCCTTGAGGCACCATCGAAGTATAATTGCCATACTTGTTGGTGTGATGTGGTGTTAACCTCGTGGGTTTCATCCGGCAAGTCATCATATACTTCTGCCGTATCTGTGGTCGGGTTTGCCGCCAAAAGGTCACAAATCGCCTGTCCTTTTATCGACTTCTGCTGCTTGAAGTGCAAATCGTATTGGGACAAGAGAAGGGCCCACTTCGCTAGACGCCAATTCATAGAGGCCGGTTGCGTCATAAACACCCGTACTGGATTAACGTTGGAGATAACGTAGATCGTCTGTCCCACTAGGTAATGCCGCATCTTTTGCATCGCAAATACCAATGCAAGGCATTCTTTCTCAATCATCGGATATCGAGACTCAGCGCCTACCAAGGTCCGACTGAGGTAATAAACTGCCTGTTCGTGACCGTTATCATCGTCTTGCGCTAGTAAGGCACTTATCGAGTGGTTCATCGCCTTGAGATAAATCAAGAACGGTTTACCAGATTTCGGTGCAACGAGAACAGGAGGGTTCGCCAGATATGTTTTGATATCTTCGAACGCTTTTTGGCAGGCATCATCCCAGATGAATGATACTCCTTTCTTGTTCAGCTTAGAGAACGGTTGGCACTTCCCAGAAAGATTTGAGATGAAACGCCGGATATAAGCTAAACGCCCTTGCAATCCTCTGAGTTCTCTCAGATTCCTCGGGGGCTGCAATTCATGTATCGCCTTCACCTTATCAGGATCGATATGTATACCCTTAGTGGTGACGACGAACCCAAGAAATTTTCCGCTGGACATTCCAAGAAATGATTTAGTGGGGTTCATCTTCAACTGATGACTCCTCATGAGATCGAACATTGTCTTCAAATCCTTGATGTGATCTTCCTTGTTGCGGCTTTTCACAACCAAATCATCAACGTAACATTCGACTGTTTTCCTGAGATGTTCTTGGAAAATCTTAGTCATCGCTCGCTGGTATGTGGCACCGGCATTCTTCAGGCCGAAAGGCATCACCGTATAGCAGAAAACGCCGAGGGGTGTTCTAAACGCCGTATGCTTCTCATCCTCTGGATGCATCTTGATCTGGTTATATCCCGAAAATCCATCCATGAAGGACATCCTCTCAAATCCACATGTATTGTCGATAATGACATCCGTGATCGGGAGAGGGAAATCGTCTTTCGGACATGCTTCATTCAGGTTCCTGAAGTCGATGCAAATCCTGATTTTGCCATTCTTCTTCATGACGGGAACGATGTTGGCTAACCAGTCTGGATGTTGTTCCTCTCGGATAAATCCTGATTCGATCAACTTCTTAACCTCTGCCTCAATGGCTTCCATAATCTGCGGACGAAACCGTCTTTGCTGTTGCTTGACAGGTTTGGCATCCGGCTTGATATCGAGGCGGTGCATTGCGACATTGGGGTCGAGCCCTGGCATGTCTTCATAATTCCATGCGAAGACGTCGATATATTCCCTGATGAGAGCAATCAATTCCTCCTTCTCATCTGGGGGAAGACTGTCGCTGATGAATATAGGCTTTGGGTTAGCTTCATCACCCATGTTAATCTGGACTATTTTATCTTCAGTGGGTGGTTCTCTTTGCTCGAACCTATCGCCATACTGCATATTCAGATGGTGAACCCACGGGTCTTCCCATGTTGGCATTTGATCGTCGTCTTCCATGGTGGATGGATCAGCTGTAGTCATGTTCGCCATTAGGGTTTTGAAAACTTCTCCCAGACTTGTATCGGAGTCCCACTCTGAAGCATCGGGAGAGTATCCCTTCTTGGCTTTGTTAGCAATTTGATCGATAATTTGCCAACCACATTCGTCATCTGATGAAACATAACCTAAGCCTCGCCCATATTTATAATAATCCTCAGGTTTACCTTTTGGTACATATACTGCTTTGGCTGGATTACGAGGACCTCGATCGAAGTATAAACCTTCTCCGAGTGTGAAATCGTAGCCCTGCTTTTCCATGAGCTTGCGCGCTTCTGGACTATACTTGGATAGATGTCGACCAGGTTTGTCATCATCTTCGTCTTCACTTAGGAAATGATCTGGTAACGGAGAGCTTTTTCCTTTACCGTAAATCACTTCTTTAGCACCTCTTACTTTGTTCGGGATGACCATGGTTGTTCCGAAAGAATGCTGGAGGTGTTCCTTCGTTACATAGGATGATCGGATCGGCATATACAACTCAGGATTGTCGTACAGCTCTTTTATCACATCATCAAGAGACAAGGAGTACTCTAAATCATCTTTTATTGCAATATCGGCAAGTTGCCAGTTACAACCTCCATCTGACGATTGTTCATCGTCAAGATTGATTACAAAGGGTACAATGTCATTTAAAACAAAACCGCCATTGTAATCGAATCCGGCTTCAGAATCAGCTTCTTCTCCGCTGTCTGTGCCCTGGGCCGATGGTTCAGTATCGGATTCGTTACCATAAAGGAGAGAATCGGTGAAATAATTCTCATACCCCTTGAATGGTTGCTTATCCGCGACCACCGTCCTAACCTCATTGTCAGTGTCGACATACTTCAAACACTGATGGAGAGTAGAGGGAATTATCACGTTACTATGGATCCAAGGCCGACCCAATAGTAAGTTGTACGAAGTCTCCGCATCGATCACATAACACGTGACTTCTGTCTTCAGATCTCCCATCTGGCACTTCACCCGGATCTTACCCAAGGGTCTTGACCCACTAGTGTTGAATCCATAAATAACAGTGCCTGTGGACGCCAACTTGCTTACTGGGATGCCGAGGAAATGCATCAATCGAAGCGGCATAATACTCACAGCAGAACCCGGATCCACTTGGATTCGGTTGACTTGGCTGGAGCCAATGTATCCGACGAAATATAACGGCCGATCGTGGTTCGAATTCTTCGTCTGCATATCTTCTTTGGTGAAAGTAATGCAGGGAAGGTTCTTAGTCGCTATGTTGCACTGTTGACTCAGCGGTTCTGGCTGTTCAGGTATCGGCTTGACTTGAGTCAGAAATACCTCTGCATTGGCCAAAGCTTCTTGTAGGGCCTCCCTGGTTTCTTTGGATAATCGCAGCAACTCATACAGCGTTATCCGTGCAGGAATGTTGGCTAATTGCGCCATAATGTCGAAGCTATGCGGAGTCTTCGAGCTTTCCGGTTTGTCTCTTCCAATTGGACGACTGAAACGAGACTGCTTCGGATTCTGTACCTCTTGGGGATTCTTCTCTTTTGGTTTATTCACCGGTTGTCGTAGAGCTTCTTTACCCGGTGTGGGACTTGCAATCACTCCCATCTCCGTGAGAGTTTTGGCTGGTCCCCGCTTGTTCACCCCCTGCTCACTAGGTGGCGGATAATTGTAGTGGTATTCATTTCCGCTCCGTGTCGCAAAAGCTTCTTGTTCTTCTTCAGAGAGCAGGAAAGTGGAGATTCTTTCGTCATCTTCCCCTGGGATAGCAGAGACTCCATAACAAGACTTCCCTTTTCCTTTAGACTTCCTCCCGGATGACGAACCGGCCCATTGTTCATCTCCAATCAGATCTGGATGAACCCAAAGGATTTCGCCATTTGGGGTTGTGTGCGGCACAAGTCCCTTTTGGCGCTGTCCGTGCGGATCGTCATTCACCGTCTTCATCCCGACTTTGGTGACGCGTTTTGGCTCGAACCAAGTTGTAGGCACCGACCCAAAACTGATTGACACTGCGTTGGCCCCCACATTCTTGGCTGGTTTCGGGGTTATGACTCCTACGTCGATTAACGCCTGGATCTTGTCCTTGAGGTGGTAGCATGATCTCGTAGGGTGGTGGACCGCTCTGTGGTACGCGCAGTACTTTGGATCCGTCACTTTGCTGGCCCCTTCTTGATCCACGATCGCCGGCAACTGGATCTTGTTGTTCTCCAACAGGTATTTGAAGATGCCGGGAACTTCATCATCCTTGAAGGAGTACACTTTAGGAAACCTCGGCTCCGCAGATTTCTGCTTCTGAGGCCGTTGTTGCCATTGTCCTCGAGATTGTTGGGGTGCTTGTTGCTGTGGCTGCTGTTGCTGTGGTTGCAATTGAAAGGTTTGATTAGCATCAACTGCATTAGCTTGTGCCTTACCTTTCCCCCGTGGGACGAAGTTTTGCTTTGGAACACTCGTCGCCGGTTGGCCTCTTTCCGCCTTCTTCCTCTTGAGGAATCGCTCAGCTTGCTCTCCCCGGACTTTCAAGTCCTTCCATGTATTGGATGGTGCTGTCCCCATTGCTTCTAGCACGTCCAACGCGAGGTTGTTGTGGCAGGTCTGGAGGATGAATTCCTCGGTGATCGGGTCCCGGCAATTCATCGCCTTGTTCCGGAATCTTTTGACGAAGGTATCGACTAACTCTCCGTCCTTCTGCTTCTCATCGAGCAACGATCCGATAGATATCTCGGTGTCGTCGTCGAAGAAGTTGGCCAGGAACTTGGTCTCCATGTCATCCCAGCTGTTTACGCTGCCTGGCTTGAGGCGGCGATACCAATCGAAGGCGGCTCCGCGAAGAGTGCCGACGAATGACCGCACCATCAGAGGCTCATTACCAGAGATCACCCCCAAATGCGATTTGAAGTAAATCAAATGCTGGGTAGGTGAACCCATCCCATTAAACGGCGTGAAGTTAATTAGATTAAACTTCGCCGGATATGGGATCGATTCCCATTCTCTTGGGTATGGGCAAGGAATGCCTGTTTTCTTCGTCTCTTGAGCGGAAATTAGTGTGTTGATTTTGCTCTCGAGGTTCTTGATCTTCAGGTTTTCGCCGGTTTCTTCGCCAGCATTCTCATTACCACCCCCTGCGTTGACGGGAGGATCATTGGTGTTACGAGCATTTGTATCCTCATCTTCCACATTAATCGGGTTACGATGATTCTGCTCGCCTTGTTGGTTCGCCAATGCTTGGATCTGTTGGTCATGCATTTCTCTCATCTGCTGCATGGCCATCTCCATCTCAAATTTGAAACTTTCTTTCTGCTTAGCCAAAGCGTCTTCAAGCATCTTGGCCATCTGCTCCGCACTTATCATCAGGGCCTCGCGGGGTTGTCCCTCGCTGGATACTGTATTATCTGATGCCACCGCGGAGCCGGCATCAGATTCTTCATCTTCTGAAGGGCGTCTTGTCCGAATCCTACCATAAGTTGCTCGCTCTATGGTTCCGGACTGCAGACGGGTTCTAGGTCGGGAAGCTTTCAGAATCGACTCGAAATCTTCTCGTGCCGATGTCCCTTTGCTCGTCATGTTGGTGGTGACCCTCGGAAATTCTCCGTCTTCAATCACCCTTCTTCTTCGTTGGAAGCGCCTAGGCCTTGGTTTTGGCGTTTCCGCATTAAGTCTTTCAAAAACTGAAACTCTTTCGGGGACCGCCTTAATGCAATTGCATTCCGACAATACCGCCCGAATGAGTTTGGAACAGGGACATTGAATTTCCCGTTCTCGGGGACTCCTCTTCCTGGTTCTATTCGTACCCCCAGCACGATAGTACAACTCGTCATTTTGACAGTCAGAGTAACCTATCGTGTGCGGGCACGCCTTCTCAGGTACAACACAATCATTATCAGATGATAATGTTTCCATCTGAGGTTGACTTGCCTTCTTTGGGCTTTCAAAGGTTACCCGCCTCAAAACATGCCTTTTTGGGCGTGAATTTTCGGCGTGATCTTGGACTTCAATGCGCAAATTGGTGCGCGCAGCTGCCTTGAGGTCTTTGTCATGCTGGAGGTGATGGCGACCCCCAGTATGTTGAGTCGTTCTGGGCTTCTTCATCGGGCCCAAACGCTCGTGAATTGAAAGAGATAGAAGTTTACCTCAGCTTGAGCTGGCTCATTTAGAGCCTCTTGGAAAATCCCATTAGTGACGTGTTCTTTCTCCGTTAAACCATGAAACCATCCCTATGAAATCCTAGCATCCCTAGAAAAGAGATAGAAGTTTACCTCAGCTTGAGCTGGCTCATTTAGAGCCTCTTGGAAAATCCCATTAGTGACGTGTTCTTTCTCCGTTAAACCATGAAACCATCCCTATGAAATCCTAGCATCCCTAGACCTTTAACCTCTGTCTCTCACCTTCTCTTTTAAGTCGATAACTTAGCAGATGGAAGAATGAAACGGAAAAAAAAACCCAAAGAAAACCACGAAAAAAAAGAGGGAAGAAGAAGAAGAAGAGGAAGGAACGTGATCAGCAACCGAAGTCCAAAATCAAGGTATAACACAATCCTCATGATTATCTGAAATTTCTTGATTTAGAAGAGTAAAATTGTTATAGAAATCTTAGTAAATCAAAGCAAAATAAAATGAGTGAGGAAGTTAACTAGTAATTGATATGAAGTTAAAAATCTAGGGCTTGCAAAGAATTTTATTTTGTGTTTAAGATGCATGAAGCAAACTGGGAAAAAAAAAGAGAAAAAAATACTAACCCTAGTTGGTGGCCGCACAAGCA
>NW_017972749.1:0-4323 GCF_001876935.1 Asparagus officinalis
AAATGGGGACCCTTGTTTTTTGGCGGCCCTAGGCGAAGGCTTCCCCTGCCTATGCCCAGGGCCGACACTATATTGAATGAGTAGTTGTAGTATTAAAGAAGAACATTGACTTGCGTGATGCCACGGAATTTGTGTGAAAACAAGAACAACATTGTTTAAGAATTTGATCTTAAAAATACATTGAATATCTAAGCACTCATGAAAACCTACAGAAAAAATAACAGAGTATAGAAATGGGGACCCTTGTTTTTTGGCGGCCCTAGGCGAAGGCTTCCCCTGCCTATGCCCAGGGCCGACACTATATTGAATGAGTAGTTGTAGTATTAAAGAAGAACATTGACTTGCGTGATGCCACGGAATTTGTGTGAAAACAAGAACAACATTGTTTAAGAATTTGATCTTAAAAATACATTGAATATCTAAGCACTCATGAAAACCTACAGAAAAAATAACAGAGTATAGCAATTTATACCGTATATCAAGCTGTTGGAATACGACCTGAGTCAAAAAAAGAAAAAAGAAAAAGTTCAATTGAGTATTTTGTGTCTAAGAGTTATTTTGGAAGTTGATGAGTTTAAAAGTAAACGAGTGTAAAATATTGGGTTTATAGACAAAAAACCATTTTAGCGGTAGATGTTTATAAAATTAATTAGAAGTAGGAATAAAATTTAGGTTTATACTTCAAAAATGCGTCTATGGCGCCACGGTATTAGCATGAGAAAAAGTCCAATAAAAACTTTTAAGCATTTGGATTAAAATATACACCGTATAGATAACAACATAGAAAAATGTATTGAAATCTACAGTATAATGTAATTACTTACAACGTGTAAGTGTTGAACTACGAAGTGCGTTTAAACTTAATCAGGGGAGTGTTTTGAGACTAAAAGTTGATTTTGGAAGTGGGTGAGTTTCCAAGAACTGGGACCAATGTTAAACAACTTGCATCTCATTGGACCAGAAATATTAGTTGTTTTTTTTTTAGAAAAAGGATGGACTACCACAAAGGTAATCCAGCCAGCTAAATTAATCAAAAGTGGTTGTTACATAAAAACTACACACCCCCAACCAAGAGTGAGTATTATAGTCCATATCAGTTAGGGCTGAGCATGGTTCGGTCCAAACTGAAAAAACCGACCGAACCGACCCAAACCGACCCGGAAAAATCGGTTTTATGAGTAGGACGGTTCGGGTCGGTTTGAAAATTTTTCAACCCGAACTGACCCGAACCGACCGAATATAGCGCAATACTATCCATTCTGATCTCAAACCCTACCAGATTTGTCCCCAAAGAGTCAAAAACTCAAAAACTAAACTCATTTTCTGAATCATTATGGATTGAAATCAATATCATTATATCAGTGTTTAATGCTTCATAATCTCCTACTTGGTTGATATTTTTTTTTCTTTAACACAGTTTGTTGTTTGATAAGAATTTTGATGAAGTTAGAATCGAACAAACCGAACCGAACCACACCGAACCGACTTGCAACAGTTCATTTGGTTTTGAATTATAGGCGGTTCGGTTCGGTTGTTCAAATTTTGGTAAAAATCGAACCGACCCGACCGTTGCACACCCCTAATATCAGTAGCTACAGAGAATGAAAAATAACACCCCTCTGTACATAACCATGGATCTCCAACAGGAGGAAGATCAAAATAAGATCTAACAAAAACCAAAAGTAAAGCAGTTCACAATGGAACAAAGTTCTAAAGGATAACAAACAGAAAACATCACTACTGAACCATTTGTAACTCATTCTAGCTGAATCACCATACTCTCCACACCTCTGTCCTCTCTTCTAACCGCTCCAGCAGCTTGAAATCTATCAACATTCCTCTTTCTCCTCCTTTCCTGTAATCTGGCAGCTCGAGCAGAAGCCTTTTCAGAACCTAGCCAAAATGTTGTGAATATCATAATTTTGTTCAAAAGTTCAAGGGACTTCTTCCTTTTATTAGAAAAGATTCTATCATTGCGTTCCTGCCATATACACCAAACTAAAGAACAGATGAGCACATCCATTTTTAATTTACAGTTCTCAGCATCACCAGTTTTCCAATTAAGCCAAACTTCTTTCAAAGAATCCAAACTAAAATTTTCCTCAATCTCCAAGTTGAATTGAATTGATCTCCATACTGAGTAAACAAACTCACATTTGATGAAAAGATGTGTGTGATTCTCCTCTAATTTAGAACATAAACTGCGAGTTTTATCTAAAAGAACTCCTTTCTTTTCTAGAACATCTTTTGTATTCAAACTTTGTCTTAGAGCCAACCAGACTAGGAATTTCACTTTTAAAGGAATAGGAAGCTGCCATAAATTTGCACAATCATATCTTACACCCCCAGCAATTAAAAATTGATAGAAAGACTTCACTGTGAAACTCCCTCTTGTCTCCCATAACCATTTTCTTTTATCCTCTCTTTGCTCTAAACAGATGGAATTTATTAAACTCATCATAGAACAGTATTGGGAAACAAGAACCCCAACTAACTGTTTCTTAAACTAAAAATTCCTTCTCCACATATTATTCCCTTTCTTTCTCATGCTATTAACAGCAGCAAAAGGATACAAAAATATTAGTTGTTAAAGTCACAGATGGGGTTTTCAAGGTTATGCATTTTTAATCGTGGTTCGCGGGAAATTTGGTGTGCTTGCAATGAGTCTGTACACGAAGGTTTTGCTATGTCTCATTTTAAATTATTGCAAAATCAAGAATTGGCTTATGGAACTATCTGCATTGTTCACTCCTTCCAAGCCACTGAGTTCACCCATGACCAAATTGGTTTGCAAGTCCTAGGTGTCAACAGCAGGCGACTTGCCGTACTTGGATCAAATAGTTACAGCCTCCAACTGCGTATGCTAAAACTTAATTAATACAGATGGTGCTGCTAGAAAATGGTCTATGCTCAGGAGGTGGTATCCTCAGGGCTCATTAATTATGGCCTTTTCAAGTATTTATGGTTTGGGGTTATGCTATACCAACAATCGGTTTCCTTTTTTTCGATTGAGTCAAATTCTAAGGTAACGGTGGATGCTCTCGGCCAATCTTCTGCAACTCCGTGGAATGTGGAGCATATTAACATGCCTTTCAAGTCCCTCGTTCACCAACCTTGCTCTCTAGAATTCACACCTTTCTGGAAGCTAATCAAGTAGCTGATTGGTTGGCCAACCATGCGTTCTCACATGGATCCACCAATGTTTTCTTCTCCCCATCATCGCCTCCTCATCTTGCCTTAGCGCTTGCTTTGCAGACCTTGCCGGTTCTTATTTTTATAAGAAAAAAAAATAATATTTGCTAAATTTTATTTTTCTTGCATGTAACGTTCATGTACTCCCCCCCAACAAAAAAAAGCTTTCATTGAAAAAGAAGAAGAAGAAGAAGTGGGTGAGTTTTTAAAAATAAAGGAGGTAACACTTTAAAAATCTTTTTTGAACAAATTTGAGTTGAAAAATAAATGGGGATAAACGTTTGAATTTATAGGCAAAAACCATGTACGTTTTGTGATAATGCGACATTAGTGTGAAAAAAGAAAAATATAAAACTGAATTGAAGGCTGAGGCTCTAGCGGGAGGTGACATTTTGGTGGAGACAGAGGTCCAAACATGGGCCGAAAGGGCTCCAGATGCCCCCGCCAAGTTGACCCACTGCCAGGGGAAGGAGCAAGCTGCAAATGGGTGTCTAGCTCCGAGGAGTATGGATGGCCATATTCTCACACTGCCAACAAGATTTACTCTAAGACATGGGACAGATTGAGGATGCTACTAATAGGATATCCCAAAGTTGGTCCTCGATATGAGAAGGAGCCGACTCTGGAGAATAGACACCAACCTACTCATTATCTTGATGCCAGGACATCTGTGCTTGAGTCTCGGTTGCTCAATCGAAGGCGATGGAGTAGGTTTTCCCCCGTGATGAAGAGATTTTGGGCGAAGTCCTAGATGTCGGTCTGCATCTAAGCATCAAGAGTTATCTGGTTCGTAGGGCTCTTGTGGAGCAAGAGATATTTGGCCAAATGCAGCAAGTCGAAGCTTCCTACTTTAAACTTTAGGAGGAGTTGGCCGCCCAGAAGACCAATCTGGAAAATTCCCTTCAGTCACTAGCGACCTAGGATAATGAATTGGGTTATTAGCATAGGGAAATGGAGGTATGGAGAGCATGATTGACAGCTTAAAGGTCTCAGATAGCCAGAAATCTGCCGATATTGATAAGCTCAAGCACGAACTCCTTGAGCGGAATAAGAGGATAAAATTTTTACCCGAGGAGGTATTATGAGGGAGGCGAGAGAGGGATCGTGCTATGGAGCAGGCTGAGTCTGACT
>NW_017972749.1:4333-6592 GCF_001876935.1 Asparagus officinalis
GCTCAATATGAGTCATCCTCAGTCAAGGCTCAAAGCTGCATCACTCATCTGGATTCTAAGACTCATCCATCGGAAATCATCGAGGGATACCGTCATAGTGTATTCGGAAAGATGGAGGTGACGATGGCTAATAAGGCTGGGTCTGATTATCTCTTGGTGCAGCTTTCGGCCGAGTTGAAGAGTGGACCCGACCATTTTTTCTATTTTCCAAGAGTTGCTAATTGTTTGGATATACTCTTGGATATAGAGAAACATGGTGTTGGACTAGATCTTGATAGTAGTGATGCCAAGGGTGAATCAGATGACGAGGCTGACGAGGGCTCTGCCAAGGAAACCGCGGAAGAAAATGAGGGCTCGACAAAGGAGCTGGCGAGGATTTGGCCAAAGATAGCTGAGCGAGTTCGTTTGGGAAGAAGGTGAGTCAGGGGACGAGTTGGAGGTCCAGTGGGATCCTTCACCACCTATAGCTAATGTTTCTTTGCCTCGGACTCCTGGTGCGGTGCTGATACACCCTAGTTTTCTGGTTTAGCCTCCTAGGACTCTTGTATCTTCATATAGTACTTTTTCTTGTAAAATAAGTTGTAAACATTTTGCAAGATATAAACAAACATATTTTTATCTCTCATGTTCTTTAGGTTGGAACTATGCCTTGAGTTCTATGGATCGAGATGACTTGATTTTTGAGTAAAGCTGTTGAGTTAATTTTTCTTGCCCTGGACTATGTATATGCATTGGGCTTATGAAAAGAACGTTGAAGTCTAGTGCTTATGTTTTTAATCTTAAGCGTCATAGATTGGAATCGACCTAATCGTCGAATTCCAAGTGTGCATAGGGTAGGAAGAGTTTGTTTGAACATGCACAATGAGCAATATCGAACACCAATGATGACTTGACTCAACAAAGGTAAGCGTTCCACTCGTTCGAGTCACCCTTATTGAGGGCCAACTAACAGCGCCTTTTCAGTCGATCACACGAGTTATCCGTCTAATAGGTTGGCCGCACATATCTGATGGGTTTGACACCAATAGAAGTTTGGATATTCATCTGTTGGTGAGTTCTAAAGAGCATTTATGGGGAAAGTGAGGGGTTGCTGCTGGAGAGGCCTTTTGACGTCATAAAGGATTATGCGTCGCTATCGCGTCGATTCTCTCACATAGTAGCATGTTGAGTAAAGGGCGGCGCTTCATTTTTTGTAAGGCCCGTTCAGATTATAAGGTTGATCTCATCCCTTCGTTTTAGACTGAATCGACTATTCTAATCTCAACGTGTGTCCTCTTCAAGGCCTACATACATCTCTTCGTTGCGAATGAGATTTTCTCTACAACTTTTGCATTATCTTCTTGTTCAAGATTTCTTCTTTCTCAGGTGAGTTCGTGCTAAATTTCGAGATATGCAATGACCTCAACGCTCCTACTACTAGTCATAATGAGATGAGAATTGATCTCTTCCATCCTTTCATTCAAAGCTTTGCACAGAGGAGCTCGAAGTTTACTATGATCGCTTTGATATCCCCAAGGTTTTTACCTTGTCGGCGTCAGATAGGGCTGAATCAGTGTATCATCATGGGGGTGACGGGGTGCCCATCTACTTGAAGCACTTGGATTATGGGCTCCGGCTACCCCTTCACCCCTTCATCCGCTAGGTTACCGAGGCACTAGGGGTATCTCCTGTACAAATTGTGCCCAACTCTATTGCTACCATGGTGGGGTTCACGATGATATACCACGGGGTTGGCATTGAATAGATGCTTTGTCGGTTTAGCCATTTCATCAGTGTCAAGCTACGAATAAGTGGCACCACTTCTTCTTGAACGTGGGTGTCTCCAAGCTTGTGATGAACATCCCTGATTCGAACAAAGATTGGAAGGAGAAGTTCATGTGGGTCTTTGGAGCCAACCCCGTCTTGTCTTGTCTAACATGGCCGGACATTAGGAAGGACATGTTGAAGCCAAGCTTGTTCTCGGTTGAGGAGGGAAAAAAACTAGAGAATATCCGAACTTATACTGGGTCTCGAGAGATTAGTAATCTCTTCGAGTCGGCTTCTCTTCGCTTGGCTGGCCTATATAGGGTTCCTCCTACTGAAACTAATACCATTCGGGTGCAGTCTTAGCTCTCTCCCTGAACCCATTGAAGAACTTTGAGGGGAAGAACCTAGCTACGGTTAAGCGGGGCTCGACTATGAGGCTTCAAAAGCAGTTAAGGGGGGAGCTAGACCCCGAAGAGTTGAAGATGGTGGTAGCGAAGACTGCTAAATTTGCGG
>NW_017972749.1:6610-26947 GCF_001876935.1 Asparagus officinalis
TCAGGCCGATAAGTCCGAGAAGAGGAGAAGGAGATTGAGCAGAGGCCGAGAGCCCCAAGGGGTAGTTGACTCGGGTCAAATTAACTCGGCTGAAGCGGCAAAGGTAGATATTTCTGCTTTGAGTCTTAAGGATGGCCCATCTTCAGACATCCCTCTCTCTAAGATTGCCGATGTAGTTATCTTAGATGTGTCTTCATCCACTCGGCCAATTGGGGAAGAAGGAGTCGATGAGCCCACTAAGGTCAAAAGAGGAGCAGAGGACTCGACAACTCTAGTCTCTTTGTTCGAGCCTGCCTATAAACTCAACAATGAGCCTATAAAGATGTCGGGTATGGCTACCAAGGAGGCACCCTAGCCCTAGGCATTTGATAAGCTACTGATAAACACAAATATTCTCTATAATTTGACTGTGTTTCACCTATGGATTTGTTATTATTTGATGTATTTCCTTGCACTTTTTCCCTGTTAAGCTCCCTAGTTCTTGTTTACTGCTCTATTTATATATTGTGTAGGAATTACTGGAGCTTAGTGCGGATTCGGAGTGAAAAAGGAATCAATGAATGCAAGGAAAGAAGGCTACACGGTCACCCCAGTGTTCAACAACACAGGCGTGTTGATTACAAAAGAAAAGCCTAGAAAGCAGAGCAAAATAGAGATAAACACAGCCTGGCCATGTCGATCTACACAGCCATGTCCGATATCGGTATTCAGTTATCACGCGATCTGAAGCAAGATTTGGAGTTATCTTTCAATACATCTTTCCCAGATTTAAAAGGGAGACGTCCTGAAGCATCGAAAAAGAAGGCAGAGGCTGGAGATCTTGATTTTTCTTTCTTCTTCTCTTCTTCTCTCTAAAAAAAACTCTTAGATTAAGTTTTCTTTTGATTTAGAACCTGCTGCTTGTGGAGAATTGTGTGCAACTTCAACACTACGGTTTATCTTTCTGATCTATCTCAATTTCCAGTTTATGATTATGATCTTATATATTGTTATCATGTTTTCTATTTCAATTATGTGTGAGTAATTGTCTTATCTGGGATTGAACTAGGTTTGGCCATGGTTATGAATTAATGAACTGATTTATGTGTGAGTAATTGTCTTATCTGGGATTGAACTAGGTTTGGCCATGGTTATGAATTAATGAACTGATTATTGTTGTTATTGACTGTTCGATTTGCATTATTCAATTACTAGTATCTAATTGCCTAGGATTAATTCAATTGGCCACTGATTTAATTCTTTTAGGATGTTGATTTGAACTGAAAGGTTATATTTACGTCGAAAAATAGTAATTGAACAAGAATTAATTGATCACGAAAATAGGTTAATTATTCTTGAGAACATGAGGGATTAACAAGAACTTAATGGGTTTAATTTAGTTCAACACCATGAAAATAGGTTGTTAGGCTAAATTAGGCACAACTTTTAGTCATCGAAAGAGACTAATAGTTATCATAGGTTAGTCGTTCTTAATGCATTGAGAGATTCAATAATAATTGATTAATTTGTTGATTCAAACTAGAGTTGAAACCGAAGTTCAATCCTAGATCCTTTTAATTAAGTGAATTCGCCGTTGATACTAGTTAGCGCGTTTGTTATTGATAGTCAAAAATCATACTTTTTAGCACGATTGATTTAGATAGTTACAAAATAGTGAAAATCAGTAATTAACAACGAAGTCCCTGAGGATACGAGCTTGCATCGCTATAACGATATCCGTGCACTTGCGGATTTGAGTGAACAAGTTTTTGGCGCCGTTGCCAGGGACTTCGGCATTGTTAATGTTGACTTTTTCATTATTTAACTAGACTAGACATTTTCATTCATTTATTTTATTTTTTATTTTTTTTCATTTTTTTTCATTTGACTTGTTCCCTTTTTTTTAGTGCAAGCAACCTTGTATGCCCAGATCCTTACGACTTGGAGAACCAATCGAGTGTGATCCCGAGATTGAAATGACCTTGCGTCATATTAGGAAGAAGGCACGAGAAACAAAGGATAATTTGAAAAGCAAAAAGATGGGAGACCAAGAAAACCAAGGTAATCAGGATCGATCCTTGAAGGAGTTTGCATCACCAACCACCCATAGCTCCCAATCAAGCATCCTGAAGCCTAATGTTGCTGCCAACAACTTCGAACTCAAGCCCTCACTTCTCTCTATGGTTCAGCAAAACCAATTTGGAGGCACTCCAACCGAAGACCCAAACCTCCATATCTCAATCTTTTTGGAGTATTGTGACACCCTGAAGATGAATGGAGTGTCGGACGATGCAATCAAACTAAGGTTGTTTCCCTTCTCACTAAGAGACAAGGCAAGGGCTTGGCTGTAATCACTTCCACCGGGCTCCATCACTACATGGGACCAACTCTCAGAAGCGTTCTTTGCTAAGTACTTCCCTTCGAGCAAAACAGCCCAATTGAGAAATCAGATAACAACCTTCACTCAAAAAGAAGGGGAGTCATTGTATGACGCATGAGAGAGGTACAAGGATCTTCTGAGGATGTGTCCACATCACGGGTTGGAGGATTGGCTCATAATTCACACTTTCTACAACGGTCTTCTCTACAACACAAGGATGACCGTGAATGCTGTAGCTGGTGGTGCATTGATGAACAAAAGTGTACGAGATGCAAAATAACTCATAGAGGATATGGCACAGAACCATTTCTAATGGTCAGGTGAGCGCTCTTTACCCAAAAAGAGCGGGAGGTATGATGTAGATTCATTAGACCACATTGCTTCTAGAGTAGATGCTTTATTTCAAAAATTTGACAAGATGAGCATGAATTCAGTAGCATCTAACTCTACTAACTATGAAATACGTGGTATTAATGGACATTCTGCTGTGGAATGTCAAATTGGAAACTCCCCTTCCTCTGATGCACCACTATTTGAACATGTTATTTACATGAATAATTTTAATCAGAAAGGGGATCCTTTTTCAAATACGTACAACCCGGGATGGAGAAATCATCCTAATTTATCCTACAAAAATCCATCCCAGAACCCAAATCCTCACTCTAATTTTTGACCTCCAGGTTTTCAAGCCCCTAGACTCCCTTACCCCAGTCGCCAAAAGTCTAACTTAGAGAGCTTGATGGAGAATTTTGTGTCATCCCAGAATAAACAAAATGAAGAATTTAGAAATCAGAATAGAAGTATGTGTGATGCCATCAAGAACCTAACTTCTAAGGTTGACTCTTTAGCCACCCATAATAAAATGTTAGAGAATCAGATCATTCAAGTGGCCCAACAATCTAGCTCTTCTTCCAGACCTTCTGGGATGTTTCCTAGGCAACCTGAAACTAACCCAAAGGGATCTATCAATGCCATCACACTTAGGAGTGGAAAAGAGTTAGAGGGACCAATGATGAGGAATGACCATAAGGATGTGGTTGATGAGAGTGAGAAGTTAGTGTTAAGTGAGAAAGAGCATAGTAGTGAGAAAGTTGAGAGATATGTTGCCCCTTTACCTTATAAGCCTCCACTACCCTTCCCTCAAAGGCAAGTTAAAGCTAAGTTGGAAAAATAGTTTGGGAAATTCATAGAAATATTAAAAAAATTGCATATTAACATCCTATTTGTTGAAGCCATTTCCCAAATGCCATCCTATGCCAAATTCTTAAAGGAGATTCTATCAAATAAGAGACGATTAGAGGAATATGAGACTGTAGCCTTGACCCAAGAGTGTAGTGACATCATACAAAATAAGCTACCACCTAATCTTAAAGATCCTAGCCCATTTTCAATCCCTTGCACAATTGGTGACATGTCAATTAATCGTGCTCTCTGTGATCTCGGTGCTAGTGTCAGTCTTATGCCATTGTCTATATATAACAAGTTGCAGATGGGAGACTTGAAGCCCACTACTATCTCCCTCCAATTGGCGGATCGATCGGTTAAACGTCCGGTAGGTATATTAGATGATGTACCTATCCAGGTTGGTAAATTCTACATTCTGGTTGATTTTGTTATTCTTGAAATTGAGGAGGATTCTCAAATCCCTATTATATTGGGAAGACCTTTCCTTGCTACTGCTGGAGCGGTAATTGATATGAAGAATGGAAAGCTCTCTCTCAATATAGGGGATGAAAAGGTGAATTTTGACTTGTTTTCTGCTATGAAATTTCCACTAATTGATGATACTTGCTGCAGGATTGATACAATTGATATGGTGGTTAGAGAAGACTTTATTAAATGCATCTCAAGTGATCCACTTGAGAAATGCTTAGTAGAGAATGAGGCACCAGTTGACGATGATCAGGAAGTACCTTCCTATGTTACGATGCTTGATGAAAGTCCAACCTGCACCAAAATCACCTACAGCAAAGGACCTGATGCAGTGGCTGAAACTACAAAAGAGTTGAATGCCCAGGTTGTGTTCATGGACACAGCCGTGTCAAAAAGCAGCAGAAACAGCCTAGAACAGGTTTGTGAAGGGAAAACTGCACCCAAGGTAGAACTAAAACCACTCCCCTCCTCTCTCAGGTATGAATTCTTGGACGCCAATGGTGAATACCCTGTAATTGTTAATGCTGATTTAAGTCACCAGGAAGTTGAGAAATTGCTTAAGGTTCTAAGGTTGCATAGGGATGCGATAGGTTATTACATAGACGATATTAAGGGCATTAATCTATCCATTTGCATGCATCGAATTTTGCTAGAAGAAGGGTACAAAACTTCCATTGAACATCAAAGAAGGATAAACCCGAACATGAAAGAAGTCGTTAGGAAAGAGGTGCTGAAACTACTTGATGCGGGGATTATCTATCCTATCTCAAATAGCGAATGGGTGAGCCCGGTTCAAGTAGTACCTAAAAAGGGAGGTATGACCATTGTCAAAAATGAAAAAATGAGCTAATCCCCACTAGAACAGTCACCGGTTGGCGCATGTGCATTGATTATCGAAAACTTAATAAAGCTACCAGAAAAGATCATTTTCCCCTCCCTTTTATCGATCAAATGTTAGAGAGGCTGGCTAGGCATTCTTATTTCTGTTATCTAGATGGGTATTCAGGAATCTTTCAAATCCCAATTCATCCTAGCCATCAAGAGAAGACAACATTTACATGTCCATATGGCACTTTTGCTTATAGGAGAATGCCATTTGGCCTATGTAACACCCCTGCGACTTTTCAAAGATGTATGATGGTCATATTTTCTGATTTTATTGAGAACATTATGGAGGTCTTTATGGATGATTTTTCAGTCTATGACATTTCTTTTGATGACTGTTTGCATAACCTTGCTAAGGTCTTAAAGAGATGTAAAGAAATGAACATTGTGTTAAATTGGGAGAAGTGCCATTTTATGGTACAAGAAGGAATTGTTTTGGGTCATTTAATTTCTAATCGGGGTATTGAAGTGGATAGAGCTAAAATTGATATAGAAGGAATTGTTTTGGGTCATTTAATTTCTAATCGGGGTATTGAAGTGGATAGAGCTAAAATTGATATCATTGCTAAGATGCCACCACCGACTAATGTAAAATGAGTTAGGAGCTTTCTAGGCCATGCCGAATTCTATAGGCGTTTCATTAAAGATTTTTCTAAAATTACCAAACCCTTAACCTGCTTGCTTATAAAAGATGTTCCCTTTGCATTTGATCAATCTTGTTTTGATGCTTTTGACAGGTTAAAGGAAGCTTTGACAACTGCCCCAGTTATGAGACCACCTGATTGGAGCATTCCATTCGAGATTATGTGCGACGCAAGTGACTATGCTATCAGGGCCGTTCTTGGGCAAAGGAAAGAAGGGAAAATGTACGCTATATACTATGATAGTAGAACAATGGATGAAGCTCAGATGAACTATGCGACAACAAAAAAAGAACTCCTAGCCGTAGTGTTTGCCTTGGATAAATTCCGATCATACCTTGTTGGGTTGAAGGTCATAGTATTCACAGATCAGGCTGCTTTGAAGTACCTCTTGGCTAAAAAGGATGCAAAACCATGACTGCTAAGGTGAATTCTCTTATTACAGGAGTTTGATCTCGAGATAAAAGACAAGAAAGGAACTGATAATGTGGTGGCTGATCATCTCTCTAGGCTCAGGCAAGAAATGGATCAAGGAGAAGGTGAAAAGGAGCCACAGGCAAGAAATGGATCAAGGAGAAGGTGAAAAGGAGCCATTTGATGATTCATTCCCAGATGACAACCTGTTTGCTGTTAGGAGAAGGTGAAAAGGAGCCATTTGATGATTCATTCCCAGATGACAACCTGTTTGCTGTTACAAGTCTTTAAGCCCCTTGGTTCGCTGATTTTGTGAACTATATTTCTTGTGGGGGTATTACCACCTGAATTGTCCTATCAACAACTCAAGAAGTTCCTATCGGATGTCAAGCACTATTATTAGGATGAACCTTGTCTTTATAAGCATTGTGCAGATGAAGTATTTAGAAGATGCCTGCCTGAAGAGGAGGTATTAGATGTCATATCCCACTGTCATTCTTCACCTTACGGAGGTCATGCAAGCACCACCAAGACCGCCGCTAAAGTTTTGCAATCTGGGTTCTATTGGCCTTCACTTTTCAAAGATGTGAGACGTTTCACGCTTAGTTGTGATCGTTGTCAACGGACATGAAATATCTCACGGAGGAATGCGATGCCACTAAATAACATTTTTGAAGTCGAACTCTTCGACGTGTGGGGGATTGACTTCATGGGACCTTTTCCACCATCACACAACAACAAGTATATATTAGTAGTAGTGGATTATGTGTCAAAATGGGCTGAAGCTTTAGCATCCCCAACAAATGATATGAAAGTGGTGGTCCAATTATTTCAAAGGGTCATTTTCCCCCGGTTTGGTGTCCCAAGAGCTATAATCAGTGATGGAGGATCTCACTTTGCAAACAGGGTCCTAAGTACGCTTTTAAGGAAGTATGGAGTAACTCACAAAATGGCTACACCGTATCATCCTCAAACAAGTGGCCAGGTGGAGATCACTAATCGAGAAATCAAAGGAATCTTGGAGAGGACAGTGTCTCGTTCAAGAAAAGATTGGTCTATGAAGCTAGATGATGTTCTTTGGGCATATCGGACAACTTACAAGACTCATATAGGTATGGCACCATTCAGGTTGGTCTATGGGAAATCATGTCATTTACCAGTTGAAGTGGAACATAAGGCACATTGGGCTATCAAGAACATTCATTTAGATTTGAAAGAAGTAGGAGAACAGAGAAAGTTCAACTAAATGAACTCGATGAATTGAGGTTGGATGCATATGAGAATGCCAAGATTTACAAAGAAAGAACAATAAAGTGGCATGATCAATACATCCTTCGTAAAGAATTTACAGAAGGGGACCTAGTACTTTTGTTTAATTCTCGACTCAAGCTTTTTTCGGGAAAACTTCGTTCGAGGTGGTCTGGACCATTCCAAGTGCGTAAAGTATACCCATTTGGGGCTGTCAAAGTATGGAGTAAAGCCACGGGAACCTTCAAGGTCAATAGATAGCGATTAAAGCATTATTTCGCAGGAACTCCGATCGAGAAGTTGGGTAATTTTACCCTTCCCGATCCATCATCATTGTGAGCATTGAAGGGGTCGAGCTCTCAATACATCCTTCGTAAAGAATTTACAGAAGGGGACCTGGTACTTTTGTTTAATTCTCGACTCAAGCTTTTTTGGGGAAAATCACCAAATTGGACCGCTATCATATTAGTAGATACGGTCTTCTGCTCTGGCTTCAGTGTGAGCACATTAGCATTCACCAGATTCTGCAAGATGTCCTTGAAGACATAGCACTTTTTGGTAGGATGTCCAAGGAATCTATGATATCGACAATAGTTAGGATCATCCACTTTCCCTGCTTCATCCGGCTTCCTGACTTCAGGCAATTGCAGCTTGTTGTTCTTTCGAAGCGGTCAATAGATAGCGATTAAAGCATTATTTCGCAGGAACTCCGATCGAGAAGTTGGGTAATTTTACCCTTTTCGATCCATCATCATTGTGAGCATTGAAGGGGTCGAGCTCATGACCATAAACAAGCGCTTCTTAGGAGGCAACCCAAGTTTCTCTTTCATTTTATTTTTCCTTTTAGTGTTTTAATTATTAGTTTTCATGACATGTAATTAGGTTGCCGTGAACTGGTGTGTAGGTGAATGACAAAGGGAAAATAGGTAACAGAGAGTTCAAGGCTAAAGAGGACAGAAGGAAAAATATTGAATACACAGTTTACACGGCTAGGCAGTGTCCACCAACACAGCCGTGTAGCAGTTGGGACAGTCTTCATCTCATTTCCATAGTCTACCACACCCTGGGAAGGCGTCCACCACACCCATGTTAAAAAAAAAGAAAAAAAAGAAAATTCCAGACTCCTTTTACCCCCCCTCACCCACCTTCTTTTTCGTTCTAGACCCCCCCCTCCTTCCACCTTCTTTGAACTAACCCTATCCTCACTTCTTCCTCATTTCAATCCCCACCTTAAAAACCACCTGACATCCCAATTAATTCCCTACCTCCCCAAAAGCCTATCAACTCCTGACAACCCCATTAACTTCTCCTCTCCCCAAAAGCCATTAACTTTCCCAAACCCAATTAACTGACTTCCCCATTAACTTCCCCCATACTTCCCCCACTCATCATCCCACTCCATGCCGAAGTTCTCATTACACATTAACTCTTCTCTAACCCAAAGCCAGGAATGACTCCAACACCAAGACAACACCTCTGAAGTTCCGACGAGAGAAGCACCGTCCCGCAACTCCAACGATCTCCCATTCATCAACTGAGGAACATAATTCATCCATTCAGCCCCATGGCTCCAAAACGCAGAAGAAACAATGACGCAACAACCTCCAACTCATCGACAACATTGCAACACTGGTCTACAAGGGGTAACCCTTCGCCTCCTTCCAATAACCCTGATGGTACCCCTACAACAACCGGCTCCACACACTTCGCTCCATGGTGCATCCACATCTAGTGCGTCCCCCAATTGGATCAACAGGTTCAACATGTTGGAGCGGGGGCAACAACAATTGAAAGAGTCCGTCCACTCATTACGACAAGATATGAGCACACAATTCACTGCCATTAACGTGCGTCTGGATGGTTTTGGCACTACACTAGGGACGATGAACCAATTGATACAAGATTTGCACCACTTTTCTCTACCTCATCCTTATGCACCTCCACCGCCACCTCAATGAGCGGTGAGTCCCTCTTATCCTCCTTTCAATTACTCAAACATATTGGGAACAATGTGCAATTCAAGCATGGGGGATTGGGTGTGTTGGGATGATGTTTCATGTATGCTTTGGTGTTTTTGAGTGCTTGTTTTCTGTGTTGGGATTTTTCATTTAGCTCTCATAAAAAAAGTACAACTGTTTGAAAACCCTTCTAACACATGCATCATTTATTTCACATGCCCCATTGTAAAAAAAAAATTCTTTGTTTCATGTTCAGTTGGTTAGGATGTTACCTGTTCGAGTTCCACTTTGTCGATACTTAACTCTAAACATTGGAGAGATAGGAATGGATTTTGGCTCAACCCATCTAATTAAAACCTAAGCTTCTTTGGTGACTTGGACTACTTTTTGGTTACTGGAGAAACACTCGGCCTTGTAAAAAAAAAGGGTCCTAAAGTCTGTTGCACCGAGTACCTGGCACCACACCCTCAGAAGTATGGCTGTCACGTCGGTAGATGTTAATTATGATGGGATCTTCAAAAAAAAATTGTATAAATAAATAAAATGCAAGGAAACCGAGTGCTCCTTTTAGACCTTAAGCAGGAAGAGTATGACCCATTGTGATGAGATATGTGTCTGTTACGAGAAGTTTTGGGTAATCAATTTTTTTTTAACTTTGTCATGTCATTTCTTTTTCCAACGTTTATGAGTTGAGTCACTTGCACTAACGTACGTGAACGCCTACAAATACATTTTCTTCAACTTTGAACTTAAGACTAGATTTCTATTTTGACATTGGGTTGAGTGGAATAATGTTGCATGTGAACTTGAGAATAGTGGATACCTTTGTGCTTAATTTCTATTTTCTTTGAATCTGTACCCTCTCATGTGTGTGTTTCCATCTGTTTTGCTTGAGGACAAGCAATAGTTCACATGTGTGTGTTTCCATCTGTTTTGCTTGAGGACAAGCAATAGTTCAAGCATGGGGGAGTTGATAAACATAAATATTCTCTATAATTTGACTGTGTTTCACCTATGGATTTGTTGTTATTTGATGTATTTCCTTGCATTTTTGCCCTGTTAAGCTCCTTAGTTCTTGTTTACTACTCTATTTATATATTGTGTAGGAATTACTGGATCTTAGCATGGATTCGGAGTGAAAAAGGAATCAATGAATGTAAGGAAAGAAGGCTACACGGTCACCCCAGTGTTCAACAACACAGGCGTGTTGATTACAGAAGAAAAGCCCAGAAAGCAGAACGAAATAGAGACAAACACGGCCTGGCCATGTCGATCTACACAGCCGTGTCCGATATTAGTATTCAGTTATCATGCGATCTGATCAAGATTTGGAGTTATCTTTCAACACATCTTTCCCAGATTTAAAAGGGAGACGTCCTGAAGCATCGAAAAAGAAGGCAGAGGCTGGAGATCTTGATTTTTCTTTCTTATTCTCTTCTTCTCTCTAAAAAAAACTCTTAGATTAAGTTTTCTTTTGATTTGGAACCTGCTGCTTGTGGAGAATTGTGTGCAACTTCAACACTACGGTTTATCTTTTTGATCTATCTTAATTTCCAGTTTATGATTATGATCTTATATATTGTTATCATATTTTCTATTTCAATTATGTGTGAGTAATTGTCTTATCTGGGATTGAACTTGGTTCGGCCATGGTTATGAACTAATGAACTGATTGTTGTTGTTATTGATTGTTCGATTTGCATTATTCAATTACTAGTATCTAGTTGCCTAGTATTAATTCAATTGGCCATTGATTTAATTCTTTTAGGATGTTGATTTGAACTGAAAGGTTAGATTAACGCCAGAAAATAGTAATTGAACAAGAATTAATTGATCACGAAAGTAGGTTAATTATTCTTGAGAACATGAGGGATTAACAAGAACTTAATGGGTTTAATTTAGTTCAACACCATGAAAATAGGTTGTTAGGCTAAATTAGGCACAACTTTTAGTCATCGAAAGAGACTAATAGTTATCATAGGTTAGTCGTTCTTAATGCATTGAGAGATTCGATAACAATTGATTAATTTGTTGATTCAAACTAGAGTTGAAACCGAAGTTCAATCCTAGATCCTTTTAATTGAGTGAATTCGCCATTGATACTAGTTAGCGCGTTCGTTATTGATATTCAAAAATCATACTTTTTAGCACGATTGGTTTAGATAGTCACAAAATAATGAAAATCAGTAATTAACAACGAAGTCCCTGAGGATACGACCTTGCATCGCTATAACGATATCCGTGCACTTGCGTATTTGAGTGAATAGCTACCGAGGGTCAATGCAGCTCCAGTCCCATGAGGCTACTCCCGTTGACCTTTCTACCATCGCATCAACGACCTTGACCCCTAGGTGTGGGAGGAGCTTAGGGATACACTGATGGGCATGTTGGGAGAAGGCTTTATGCACAGAGAGTATCTTTAGAAGGATAGTAAGTTTATCACCAAGAAGCCTCTCGATATGGAGAGCTCGGTCCTAAAGTCTCGGATGACACAGTCTCGAGTGCTGGAGCAATTCTCCCTTCCTAAGGATGATAAAATCCCGAGGGTGATGCCCAGCGTTAGCATCCACCAGGCCCTTAAGGGCTATTTGTTTCGGGGGCTCTAATTGTTCGTGTCGAAAGTTGATTTCTTTGAGGAATTCATTATAACTTTAGGCGTTTACAACGAATTCAAAAGAGGAGTCTTTTTATAAGATCTCTCTACACAAAAGAAATTAAAAAATTACAACTTTCTAGAAAACACATGCAGAGAGATTGTTTATCGGTTTTCTACTTGCGTAGGATCTTTACCGGTGCCGGGGTTTATCCATGGTCCACCAAATAATCAGATCCGATTGATTTCATTGCCTCACGAAGGAGACACGAAATTAAAGTGAATATCTCAACAACGATGAGATAAACACTCTTCTAGAGATCATAGCAACAGTGCGATCTCGAGGGAAGCGGATGAACGTGGCTGAAGTGGGTGCAGATCTATCAAACTCTCCTCCTTTTTGTCGAAGAACTCACCAAAAACTTTCTTCCTCCTTGTTGAAATTCATGCTCCTCACTCTCCAATTCGCCAGGGCTTCGCCGACAGCTCTAAATTCCCCCTCTTTGTGATTAAAGGCCCTAGGACTGTATTTATAATCTTTAGAAGCTCTATTTTCAGATAAGAATGAACAATTTGATCTTATCCTCAGTTGTAACCACTTAACCACGTTCAAAGATAACCTCAAATCAGTTAGAGAGCCTCTGGACTGAAGGAATCCTGTAATCTTATTGAAAAATAGGTTTTCAGGAGGTTATATGGTCGAAAATAACCTTTTTGGGCATGAGACACCATTGGTGACTCGGCCTTGGCCGAGACACTAGTGTTATCTTGGCCGTTGACCGAGATACCAGTGGTGTCTTGGCCGTTGGTCGAGACGCTGTTTGGTGCGTTTCGATTGTTTTGCCTCTAATTCTCAGGTCCGATCTCGGAATGATGTAATTCCAGATGCGTTGGAAAGCTGGCAAAGATATATACAACCTCCCTTAGGTAAAACACATGTGGAGTGAATGAGACACGAGTGATGTTTCACTTTTCGTTGGTGAAACGAAACTCCCGATCGAGTCGCTTCTTCGCTATTTTGCTGTCCCGTTAACTCGTATATTTCGTCAACTCACTTCATGTGCTTGTTAGCTTCCTTATGATATTAGATAATTCTTATTGACTTGGATAATAATGTTCATCGTCTTTTCTCCGTCTCGAGTTGCGTGTGGGAACTTATAGGTAATTTTTGACGCCTACAGATACCCCCTCTAAAGTGTTTCAGTCTCATTCTTTTATAGAGGAGCCTAAAATACTTTCGATATGATACACACAGCCTTCAATTCATTAACTTCTTTAGGTTTCAGTCTATTTAGTATTTTGTCGAATAGCTAAAATTCTTCTGGTGCTGCGTTTATCGTCTGACCGTTGTTGAAATCTTGAATTGAAACTGACATGTTGATTTTCAAATTATAGCTCGTATCGTTGAATCAATGTTGAACTTATTATCTTCATCAGCGATTCATATCTGAATCATGATTGAAATCCTGAAATTATCCTTTGATCGGGAATTGATCTGAGCCTTGTTTCGGCAAAAATTATCAATGCGTTGACTAGCATGGGTCTGCAATGACTCATGGCTACACGTTGACTAGCATTGACTTTCATCATAACACATTGGCTAGCATCGACTCATGGCTACGTGGTCACCGATGTTGACTCATGGCTACGAAGTGACCGGCATTGACTTTCATCACAACGCGTTGGCTAGCGCTAACTTTTATCACAACGTGTTAACTGGCGTTGACTCATGACTACACGTTGACTAGCGTTGACTTTCATTATAATGCGTTGATCGGCGTTGCCTCATGACCGACGTGAACATAGTTTATACTCATATGTTAACTGAAGTCTACATAGTTTAAGCTCTTAAGGTGTTGGAACGTAAATTCCAAGAGTTAGGGAAGTTAAAGGCTAAAGGCGCTTCTTCTTTTATGGCTACTTAGTTGGAGTCCGAGTTGAAGCAATGACATGATACGAGAGTATCTATTGGGAGTGAACTTCAGTCATTGGAGGACTCTGTTATGCAAATGATGGTTAATATCTCGAGGAAAGATAAGGCTAGGGCTGAATTACTTAGCTCTATAGCCTCGGCTGATGAGGAGATAGCCAATCTAGAAAAGGCCCTAAGGTACGCCAAAGAATCTCATGCTATTCTTGAAGACGAACTAGCAGACACCGAGAGCTCCTGAAGATAGGCACTTAAGAAGCTAGAGCCTACACAGAAAAACATAACCAAGTTAAGAAGCGAAGCTACGAGGATATTAGACACTTCTGAAGATTCCATCCGAACTGATCTACAGGCTAAGCTTGAGCAGATTTATGCGGATAAGCTCTCTAGGTTGGAACTTTGGATTCTTAGTCGTAGATTGCATTCGGATTGATAGCCTTCGCTCTTGTATCTTCATTTTGATTGGACTTTATTAATAAAAACAAAGTCTTTTACTTAATGCATTTCTCTTTTTACTATGATTTTCATCCCGTCTGGGACAAATAATCATAATACTTGTAGGATTTTGGAAAACCCTTAGCCATCAATAGATTTGGTGTGCCTTTACTGATTACAATTTGAATCGGGCTAGTATGCAGATTGTTTAAGTCTGTTCCGCGTGTAACATTGTGCTAAAAGAATGAATTCTTTTAGGCTTCGTGCTATGATTGTGAATACACAGACTTGATCATCCCTCGCGAGATGCTCATAGGATTTTTGGCAAACCCTCAGCCCTCAACAGATTTGACACGCATTTACCGATTACCGTTTGAATCGGGCTAGCATGTGAATTGTTAAAATCTGTTTCACATGTAATGTTGTACTAAGAGAATAAACTCTCTTAGACTTGATGCTATGATTTTTAATACATAGACTTTATCGTTTTTACAGAAATGAACCACCAGGCAATGCGTGTTAGGCGTAGACTTATCTTTATTTAGAAATCGAGATAAATTCCCTCAGACATGAATTATGGTGTCATTTTCATGGAGGAAGGTTAATCGGCAATGCATGTTAGACATTGACTTATCTCTATTTAGGATTCGAGATAAAATTCCCCGTACGTGTAAGGCATGGATTTTGGCTTTGTTAATAACAGCCATCCATGATCTCGAATACATGTGCTTTTAATCTTTTCACGGTAAAAGACTAACCGGTAATGCGTGTTAGGCGTAAACTTATCTTTACTTAGGGTTCGAGAAAAAATCCCCAAGAATGAATTCTGGTGTCTTTTTCGTGGTGAAAGACTAACCGGTAATGCGTGTTAGGCGTAGACTTATCTCTACTTAGAGTTTGAGATAAAATCCCCCAGAATGAATTCTGGTGTATTTTTCACAGTGAAAGACTAACCGGTAGCGCGTGTTAGGTGTAGACTTATATCTGTTTAGGAGTCAAGATAAAGTTCCCCATGCAAGAGAGGCATGCATTTGTGAAGTTGAGAGATTGTGTCTTCTTTTGGGGTAAAGACGAACCCAATGTTGAAGAGGAAAAAATTTATATTCTATCTCCAAGTATTCTTTTAGGATAAAAACGAACCCGATGCTAGAGAGGAAGAATTTTATATTCTATCTCCAGGTTTTTTTGGGAGTAAAGACGAACCCGATGCTGAAGAGAAAAAATTTTATAAAAGAATTTTATAATCTATCTCTTGCAAAAAAAACTCAAAGTGAGATTTCCACCCTGAGAATCGATAAGATCTGGATAACATGAACTTCTATAGGATTGGTTATCCGATCTGAAGAAAAATTTCTTATTTATCGAGATGATGCTGATTGGTTATCCGATCTGAAGAAAAATTTCTTATTTATCGAGATGATGCTGGAGAGGAAGAATTTTATATTTTATCTTCTCCTGTAAAAGAAACTCAAAGTGGGATCTCCACTTTTAGAATCCGAAAAGGTGAAACTAAAAGTGAAATCTCCACTCCGAGAATCTAAGAGATCTGGATAACCCTAACTTTTATAGGATTGGTGTCTCGATCTGAAAATAAATTTCTTATTTATCGAGATGAAATTCCAACTTTGGTATAAACCGTGGGAAGATTTAACCAAGTGGGAGCTTGAGACGATCCTAACTATTATAGGTTTGCTCGTTTAATTTGGGTGGATGTCTTTCGTTCATCGAAAGGGAATTTTGATTTTGAAAGTGGACCTCTCGTTCATTGAAGGAATCAAGAGGGCATTTTGGCTTTAGTCCTAACTGGAGGAAGGTTTGACCAAGAAACAGTGGGAGTGGAGATACAAATAACAGTAGGAATATTGATTTGTACAAATCACTCAGTGGGGTCTTTGGTGTCAAGTGACAGGGACTTAACATTAAGAGGTTCGACTATCATCATAGATTATTAGATTAAGATTTCAAGTGCTGTGTCAGGACTTTAATAGTGGGAGTGTTAAGTACACAGACATAGTGGGAGTTTGGATGTACTCAGCCGAGAGAATTTTGATGGACCCACTGTCAGTTAACTTGATCAGTGAGGGACTTTGCGGCGGAGGATCGTGAATCAAGTACTCCACAGGTGCATCATGGGAGTTTTGTGAGGGAAGATTGGCCAAATGAGATCATTAAATCTCATCTCAACAAAAGAGTGATCGGAAAGTCACAGTGGGAGGGTTTTAATCATATTGGAAATAATTAAATAGCCACAGTGGGAAGTTTTTAATCATTTTTTTTATGATTAAGAATGAATTATTCAGATGATTAGTCTCCATCCTGGATAATCAGCCGATCTCGGGTTATCCTAAAAAATACCATGGATAGCATTCTCCAGAAACTTCCTATTAAATAGGTTATTTCAAACGTACTAAGGATAGTACTTCTTCAGAAACTTCTTATTTATTGGCATCATAAGTTTGTTATCGTTTTTGGTGACTAAGCGATATGCACCGTTCGAGTAAACTGTTTTTATCACGAATGGTTCTTCCCATTTGAGTTGGAATTTTCTCTTTTTTTGGAATTGAGAATCATCGGTCGTCGAACGGCAAGGACCAAGTCTCCTTCCTTAAAGCTCCGCTGTCAAACTTTCTTATCAAAAGCCCTGGAGATTCTGGCTTGATAAAATTAAATTTGCTGTTGAGCTTCCAAGGACTTTTCCTCTAACATCTTGAGTTCTTCAAGATGTTTTTGATGTTGTTTGTTGGTCGTCATCCCTATTGCTAGAGCAATACGTAGGGATAGAATTTGAATCTCTAACGGGAGGGTAGCTTCACACCGATATACCAGAGAATACAGGGTTGCCCCAGTAGGCGTGCAGACTGTGGTGCGATAGGCCCAGAGAGCTTCGCCAAGTTTTTCATCACAGTCTCGTTTGTCTTGTTGAAGGCCTTAACCAATCCATTTGCAGTGGGATTATATGTTGTTAACGAGATGTATTCAATTTTGAACTTCCCACAGAATTTGATGAAAGCGTTACTGACAAATTGAGGGTCGTTGTTATGCACAATTCACCTTAGAACACCATATCGAAAGATAATGTGGTGTTTGATGAATGCGAAAAATTATTCGTCTTCACTTCTTTAAGCGGAATCACTTCAGCCCACTTAGAGAAGTAATCAGTAATCATCAGGATGAAACAGTCACCTTTAAACGGCGGTGGGAAAATAGGACCGACAATATCCATTCCCCATGCCTCAAATGATACGGGTGTATCTTCTCTTCGGAACTTAGCGATCCTCATGGGAGCTTGAGGATAGATGATTCTCATAATAACATGAGAATAGAGGTGTCAAACAGTACAAGGTAACACAGGAGGAAGCGTGGAACGAAACAACGAGCAGAAGAATCAAAGTATCCAGTTTTCAGCCTGTGAGTCGACTCATAACAGTCATGAGTCGACTCATCACTGGTTTTTGAGTTATGTCCAGTTTTGGACGAGTCGACTCATCTCAGTCATGAGTCGACACATCGATGGTTTCCTGGTTCGTTTGGGTTTCTGTTCATACGAATTCCTGTTGGTTTTTGGTCTGGTTATTTACCAAATTGCCCTCCATGTTTGTACACCTATAGAAAGGATTGTTTTAGGGTTTCTAAATAATCAGAGGTAATTAAGAGAGATTCTAATCATTGTATTAGGGTTTAGTAAGAATTGAGAGTTTGTTCTCGATTCTAGTGAGATTGTGAGAGAGGGATTGTAATCTTTTCATACTCATAATCTAGAGAAGGTATTTTCCTTCACCATATACTGAATTGTGCTTGTGTTTCTGTCATCCTCTTCTCAACCCACCTTTGATAATTCCGCGATCAAAGGTGATCGCACGGCAACTCGTATCAAGTTGGTATCAGAGCATCTGATCCGGTGAAGGGGCATCCTGTGTATGGTCCTTACTCGATCCCAATACACGAAGCTTGGCGAGATCCTTATTTCATTGGAAGGAGTCTAGGTTTTAAGAAAGAAGAAGATGGTTGAAGGAGACAATTCAGTGAGGATTAATGCATTAGAGAAGCAGATCAAGACGATAGGTTCGACTCTCACACAACTCGTCAGTCTTATCCATGGAGGTGGCAAACAAGGTGAATCTTCTTTGAAGAAAATTGTTGAGTCCGATGTGGAGAGAGTAGATTCAGATTCTGATGAGGAGGAGGAGACCGTTAAGACTGCATTGCATCAAGGGGGTAAGAATTCTTATCAGAACCTGAAGATTGACTTCTAGGTGGAGATTCCTGTTTATGATGGGAGTGTTGACGTCGAGAGGCTTGATGACTAGATCAAGCGGATGGAGACGTATTTTACTCTTTATGGCTATTCATCGAAAGAGAAGATTGTGTTCGCAACTTTGAAGCTTTCAGGGCACGCGTTGACGTGGTGGAAATCCTACGTGTTGACGTCGAGAGGCTTGATGACTAGATCAAGCGGATGGAGACGTATTTTACTCTTTATGGCTATTCATCGAAAGAGAAGATTGTGTTCGCAACTTTGAAGCTTTCAGGGCACGCGTTGACGTGGTGGAAATCCTACTGTAAGCAGGAGAAGAAAGCGGTGTCGTGGAACAAGTTCAATGAGTTACTAAGGAAGCAGTTCTACCCGGTGGGATTCCTTAAAGAACGTTGGTACAAGTGGTACGACTTGTGCCAAAGGGTCAATCATACCGTTCAAGAATATACTACGGAGTTCCAGCAGCAGACGATGGTCCTCAATATTGCGACAGAGGAATATTCCGTGTTTATGAAGTATATGGCGGGATTGAGTGATTACATCCGAAAGGAGATGAAGTTATTCACAGTCGAGACTATTATAGAGGCGAGCGTGAAGGCCATTGCCATTGAGGGCAGGCAAAAGAAGGGCAACGAGGCTAAGAGAGACTCCAAACCGATGGAAGACAAATCTAGTGGTTCTCAATCTAAGGAGGAGAAGAAGAAGGGTGATCCAGGGAAAGCAGGGCTGATTTGTAGTCACTGCGAGAAGACAGGGCACACAGCTGATCGGTGCTGGGAGAAGTATCCTCATCTCAAGCCAAGAGGGTTGAAGAAGAAGGAGGAGAAAAAAGCATACATGATAGCTTAAGGTCCGAAAGAAGTCTCGGGGATGACAGAGCCCAACAATAGTCTCAACCTTATGACGGGGAAGCAGACCACGAAAGAGGACGACGACCCGAGAGAGCAACTCTTTGTTCTTAAGTTGCAAGTGAAGACCAGTTTGGTTGATGCCATTGTTGATTCGGGCAGCGAGAAGAATTTGATATCCGAAGCCTTGGTTCAGAAGCTGGGTCTGAAGACGGTCAAGCATCCGAAGCCCTATCCATTGGGGTGGATTCAGAAGGAGGAGAAACTGAGTGTAGTTGATCAATGCACTGTCAGATTTGCGCTCCACGAGTCGTATATTGACGAGGTCACGTGCGACGTCGTTCCATTGGATGTTTGTCAGATTATACTAGGCAATCCGTACTTATGGGATAGATATGCGATCTACGAGAGGCGGGCTCAGAAGTACACCTTCACTAAGGATGGTGTAAAGTTTATATTTCGTTCGGCATCTCTTCCGAAGGAGACAAGCTTGGGGATGGTGACGCGAGCGAAGAGACTAGTGAATGCAAGCAAGAAGTTTGTCTCGCTATGCATTAGACTTCCAGAAAAGCCATCGATTAAGGATTGCAACTTGGAGCGAGAAGTGACTACGACGAGACGCGGGATGAATGAGTTATTTCCGATCGGACGTCGAGATCAGATTCCTAGCAAGGCCAGGTGGTTCAGAAAAGGAGGAGGGGCTCACGAGTTCCCTCAGTTTCAGTTCTAACTTGAACGGGACTTCAAGTTCCTAAAGGGGGGACCCATGATACGGGTGTATCTTCTCTTCAGGAGCTTAGAGATCCTCATGGGAGCTTGAGGATAGAAGATTCTCATATCTTGGGAATAGGAGCATGGATGATGCCAAAGAAGACGACGAAAGAAGTCAACAGGAGTAGGAGATTCTCATATCTTGGGAATAGGAGCATGGATGGAGCCAAAGAATACGGTGAAAGAAGTCAACAGGAGCGTATCGCAAAAGAAAAGGGTAAACTGGCAGATCTCTGGCCGGTCGACCGCAGCACGCATGCCGGTCGGCCGGAAAACCTGTACGATGCAGGGTTTGAGAAAACTCTCTGGCCGGTCGACCGGACCAAGCCTGGCGGTCGACCGGATCG
>NW_017972749.1:36686-101818 GCF_001876935.1 Asparagus officinalis
AATGCACTGTCAGATTTGCGCTCCACGAGTCGTATATTGACGAGGTCACATGCGATGTCGTTCCATTGGATGTTTGTCAGATTATACTGGGCAATCCGTACTTATGGGATATATATGCGATCTACGAGAGGCAGGCTCAGAAGTATACCTTCACTAAGGATGGTGAAAGGTTCATATTTCGTTCGGCATCTCTTCTGAGGGAGACAAGCTTGGGGACGGTGATGCGAGTGAAGAGACTAGTGAATGCAAGCAAGAAGTTTGTCTCGCTGTGCATTAGACTTCCAGAAAAACCATCGACAAAGGATTGCAACTTAGAGCGATCGGTGACTATGACGAGACGCGGGACGAATGAGTTGTTTCCGATCGGACGTCAAGACCGAATTCCTAGCAAGGCCAGGTGGTGCAGAAAAGATGGAGGAGCTCAAGAGTTTCCTCAGCTGAAGTTCTAACTTGAACGGGACTTCAAGTTCTTAAAGAGGGGACACATGATACATGTGTATCTTCTCTTCGGAACTTAGCGATCCTCATGGGAGCTTGAGGATAGATGATTCTCATACTAGCATGAGAATAGGGGGTGTCAAACAGTATAAGGGAACACAGGAGGAAGCGTGGAACAAGACGACGAGCAGAAGAATCGAAGTACCCAGTTTTCAGCCTGTGAGTCGACTCATGACTGTTATGAGTCGACTCATCAGGTTGAGTTGACTCATGACTGTCATGAGTCGACTCATCGCTGGTTATTGAGATTTCTCCAGTTTCTGTCGAGTCGACTCATCTCAGTCATGAGTCGACTCATCGATGGTTTCCTGGTTCGTTTGGGATTCTGTTCACACGAATTCCTGTTGGTTTTGGGTCTGGTTATTTACCAAACTGCCATCCACGTTTGTACACCTATATAAGGGATTGTTTTAGGGTTTCTAAAGATCTTCTTTTTAGGTCAGAGAGTTTAATCAAGAGAGATTAGATTCTAGATTGAGATTTGGAGAGCTTGTTCTTCAATTCTAGAGTGAGATTGTGAGGGAGAGATTGTAATCTTTTGTTCTTCATAATCTAGAGAAGGTATTTTCCTTCGCCAAACTGAATTGTTCTTGTGTTTTGGTCGTCCTCTTCTCAACCCACCTTTTGGTAATTCCGCGACCAAAGGGTGCTCGCACGGCAACTCGTATCAAGTTGGTATCAGAGCATCAGATCTGGTGAAGGGGCATCCTGTGTATGGTCCTTACTCGATCCCAATACAAGGAGCTTGGCGAGATCCTTATTTCATTGGAAGGAGTCCGAGTTTTAAGGAAGAAGAAGATGGCTGAAGGAGACAATTCAACGAGGATTGATGCATTGGAGAAGCATATCGAGGCGATAGGTTCGACTCTCACACAACTCGTCAGTCTTATCCATGGAGGTGGCAAACAAGGTGAATCTTCTTCGAAGAAAATTATTGAGTCTGATGTGAAAAGAGTAGATTCAGATCCCAACGAGGAGGAGGAGACCATTAAGACTGTATTGCATCAAGGTGGTAAGAATTCTTATCAGAACCTGAAGATTGACTTTAAGGTGGAGATTCCTGTTTATGATGGGAGTGTTGACGTCGAGAGGCTTGATGACTGGATCGAGCGGATGGAGACGTATTTTACTCTTTATGGCTATTCATCGAAAGAGAAGATTGTGTTCGCAACTTTGAAGCTTTCAGGGCACGCGTTGACGTGGTGGAAATCCTACTGTAAGCAGGAGAAGAAAGCGGTGTCGTGGAACAAGTTCAATGAGTTACTAAGGAAGCAGTTCTACCCGGTGGGATTCCTTAAAGAACGTTGGTACAAGTGGTACGACTTGTGCCAAAGGGTCAATCATACCGTTCAAGAATATACTACGGAGTTCCAGCAGCAGACGATGGTCCTCAATATTGCGACAGAGGAATATTCCGTGTTTATGAAGTATATGGCGGGATTGAGTGATTACATCCGAAAGGAGATGAAGTTATTCACAGTCGAGACTATTATAGAGGCGAGCGTGAAGGCCATTGCCATTGAGGGCAGGCAAAAGAAGGGCAACGAGGCTAAGAGAGACTCCAAACCGATGGAAGACAAATCTAGTGGTTCTCAATCTAAGGAGGAGAAGAAGAAGGGTGATCCAGGGAAAGCAGGGCTGGTTTGTAGTCACTGCGAGAAGACAGAGCATACAGCTGATCGGTGCTGGGAGAAGTATCCTCATCTCAAGCCAAGAGGGTTGAAGAAGAAGGAGGAGAAAAAAGCATACATGATAGCTTAAGGTCCGAAAGAAGTCTCGGGGATGACAGAGCCCAACAATAGTCTCAACCTTATGACGGGGAAGCAGACCACGAAAGAGGACGACGACCCGAGAGAGCAACTCTTTGTTCTTAAGTTGCAAGTGAAGACCAGTTTGGTTGATGCCATTGTTGATTCGGGCAGTGAGAAGAATTTGATATCCGAGGTATTGGTGCAGAAGCTGGGTCTAAAGACGGTCAAGCATCTGCAGCCCTATCTATTGGGGTGGATTCAGAAGGAGGAGAAACCGAGTGTAGTTGATCAATGCACTGTTAGATTTGTGCTCCACGAGTCGTATATTGACGAGGTCACGTGCGACGTCATTCCATTGGATGGTTGTCAGATTATACTGGGCAATCCGTACTTATGGGATAGATATGCGATCTACGAGAGGTGGGCTCAGAAGTACACCTTCACTAAGGATGGTGAAAAGTTCATATTTCCTTCGGCATCTCTTTCGAAGGAGACAAGCTCGGGAACGGTGACGTGAGCGAAGAGATTAGTGAATGCAAGCAAGAAGTTTGTCTCGCTGTGCATTAGACTTCCAGAAAAGCCATCGACAAAGGATTGCAACTTAGAGCGAACGGTGACTATGACGAGACGCGGGACGAATGAGTTGTTTTCGATCAGACGTCGAGACCGGATTCCTTACAAGACCAGGTGGTGCAGAAAAGATGGAGGAGCTCGAGAGTTTCCTCAGCAAAGGTTCTAACTTGAATGGGACTTCAAGTTCTTAAAGAGGGGACCCATGATACGGGTGTATCTTCTCTTCGAAACTTAGCGATCCTCATGGGAGCTTGAGGACAGATGATTCTCATGGTAGCATGAGAATAAAGGTGTCAAACAGTACAAGAGAACGTAGAAGGAAGTGTGGAACGAGACGACGAGCAGAAGAATCAAAGTATCCAGTTTTCAGCCTGTGAGTCGACTCATAACAGTCATGAGTCGACTCATCAGGTTGAGTCGACTCATGACTGTCATGAGTCGACTCATCGCTGGTTTTTGAGTTTTGTCCAGTTTCGGACGAGTCGACTCATCTCAATCATGAGTCGACTCATCGATGGTTTCCTGGTTCGTTTGGGTTTCTGTTCACACGAATTCCTATTGGTTTTGGGTCTAGTTATTTACCAAATTGCCATTCACATTTGTACACCTATATAAAGGATTGTTTTAGGGCTTCTAAACAATCAGAGGTAATTAAGAGAGATTCTAATCATTGTATTAGGGTTTAGTGAGAATTGAGAGTTTGTTCTCGATTCTAGTGAGATTGTGAGAGAGGGATTGTAATCTTTTCATACTCATAATCTAGAGAAGGTATTTTCCTTCGCCATATACTGAATTGTGCTTGTGTTTCTGTCATCCTCTTCTCAACCCACCTTTGATAATTCTGTGATCAAAGGTGCTCGCACGACAACTCGTATCATCAAATGTCTATGAAGTAGCCGAAGGGTGCAAATGTTTCGGGGGCTGGTGCATATAATTTACATGTACTTGACACACGTGGCACCGTCGGGCTTAGCTAACTTCATCCTTGACCATGGCTGGCTAATAATATCCTATTCTTCTGAGTTGATCACAATATTTAGGACCAGGTTGGTGTGTACCACAGGTCCTGTCATATGCTTCCCTGAGAGCCTCCTCCGTATATTTGGTTGAAAGGCATCGAAGTAGCAGACCATCGTATGCGTGACGGTATAGTGTCTGGGTCGCCTTGTTATTATAGAATCTCGATGCTCTTCGTCGGACTGAGTCTCTTTTTTTATGTCTTCTGGTAAAATACTATGCAAGACACAATCAATAATGGGGAAACGCCAATCTCGAGGCTCAAGTTCAATTCTGGCCGAGTGCGACTCTTTGATGTTCAAGACACAGTTTGGTATGAAGAGTTGGTAAGTTCTTATAGTGACCCATTATTCTGTGTCGGGAGGCTGCGCCACAGATACTACTAGTGCTTCTAGTGCATCTGCATATGCGTTCTGGAGACGTGGAATGTACTTGATGAAAAATTATTCAAACGAGTCTACCATCTCGATAGCCACCTTGTGGTACGGTATCATATCTTGATTCCTGACCTCATACTCTCCTCGAATTTGGTTGACTATTAATTGAGAATCACTAAAAGCTTCGAGATATTCGACCCTAGCTCTTTGGCGAAACTAAGCCCAATGAGAGCGCGTTGTATTTTCAACCCTTTTATTAATGTCGGGTTATCCTTAATAATATTATGTGTAATATTATCCGAGAACTTCATGTTAGATACATGGGAAACAGTTTATACTCATATACTTGTTAGAGTTTCGGAAGAAGCAGTTTATACTCATATACTTTTTAGAGTGTTTGCTGTTCTCATTCGGTTTGTTCTACCGTTATGACGTTGGCCTCAACTAAGGCATGGATTTTGTTTTTAAGAATGAAGTAAGCCTTAGTGGGATGAAGGACCCTCCTGTGATATGTACAATATTTTGGGTCTGAACTCTTGTTGGTTTCCTCCTGTTTTTAATAGGTAGCAGCTTGATTTTGTTAGTGTTCAAGAGGTACTCGAAGATGGCTGGAACCTCATCATCTTTGAAAGAGTATAACTGTGTTTGAGGTGACAGTTATGGTGATTATGGTTGTAATGTCTGATCAATAGTAGCCATAACCACTATCGGTTGGCTTCTCTTAGCCTCCTTTCTTTTGAGAAAGCGTTTAGCGAAGATGGTGACTGACTCTCCATCATTTCACTTCTTGTCCTCACATTCATTTCTGCTCGAGCGATGTTAGGGAAAAGCAATCGATCCATCCTTAGTGTCATTGAGGGGTGTAATTGAGCCACCCCTAATGTTGCCGAGGGGTGCAATTGAACCACCCCTAGTGTTACCTAGGGGTGCATCAACCTTGATGACTAAAAGTACCCTAATGCCACTTGGAAAGAACCCTAGAGGGAGGGGTGGGTGGGTGAATAGGGTTTATGCTAATCTAATCCAATTTAATACCAAATTAAAACCTATAAACAAATATATCCTAGTAAGAATGATATATTACAAATATATGCACAAGGATATACAAGTAACACAAGGGTAAATAATCTAAACTAGATAGTGGGTAATGTAAATAACAAGCAATATACAAAGGCGATATAATATATGAACATAAAAATAAGTACGCCAATGCAATCACAAACAAAGAATATGTTCACGGAGTTTGGTCCCCACGACCTACGTCTCCGCTCCTCATCTCGAGGAGATCTCCACTATCACACCGGGTTTTTTACGCTTATCCGAAAAATGTTTATACCTCATAATGTCGGTTTTCAACGCTCACCGATCAACGTTCACAATCACTCATAATGTAACTACACTAACTATCACCTCAAGTGTTGGTCTCTAGCCCGTGTCTCCCTCAAGTGTTAGAAATTACAACCTCTCTCTCGGCAATACCACCTACCCTACTCCTTTTGGGACGATCCCATCTCTCACCACACACTCCTCTTGGCGTACTGGTGTATTACAAAGTGAATCCTCATAATTAGGCTCAATACAAATAAATTATTTTTTACAATGGATGAGAACACAATGTAAGCTCCACTCTAAGTCACACAAACCCACAACCTAATTATACAATTTATGCAAATACAATAAGCTTAATGGTTGTGTGTGTAAACAATAAGTAAATCAAAACTAAACTCAAATAAATTCTAGCTTATGGAAATAAAAATCAAACATATAAAATAGCTAGATTGAGTTTAGGAAAACTTCTCTACATGATAACAAGAGAGAGGGAGAAGAGTGAATGCTCAAATACCAAAGGATGATCTCCACTTTACTCTTGTGAAAATTACTTCACAAACTAAAGTCTTAAACAAACTTAAACAAAACTTAAACACCCTTTTTAAACTTGTTTAAAAACTTTCTTCTTATATTAATGAACTGAGGATATGTGGGGGTACTTATAGGAAACCCCAAAGCCAAGAAGAAACTAACAAAACCCAGCAAAAAGACAAAAACAGAAAAGCTAGAAAAAACTAGCCGTTGGGCCGTCAGTCGACTGATACTGTTCATCAGTCGACTGATGAGCTGACCATTATAGGCCAGCAACACATCATCAGTCGACTGATGAACTCGTAGTTGACCAATGACCTCATCAGTCGACTGATCAGTCGATTAAAACAAAACAGAAACTTTTTAACATTCCAGGTGATTTCTTCAGTCGACTCATCAGTCGACTGATGTCATCAGTCGACTGACCAGTCGACTGATAACAGGTTATCAGCCTGTTTTGAAACAAAAATCTAATTTTCAAATTACCTTTAAAAATAGCAAATAAAATCAAAAAAATATAAAACTTTGGAAAATAATTGTAGACATGATAATAAACATGCTACAATAACTAGTTTTCAAAAATCACCTCCTATTTGTAAAATATCATCATTTCACAAATATGTCCAAAACATGAAAACATAAGATACTTGAATTTTGATGTTTTGACATAAGTCAAGTTTTGAAACTTTGTAAAATGATTTTATAGACTTGATAAAAAATATAAACTATAGTTGTTAAGTCTAATTTTATAGACTTGATAAAAAATATAAACTATAGTTGTTAAGTCTATAAACCATATAAACCAAAAACATAATATTTTATAAAAAATATAAACTATAGTTGTTAAGTCTATAAACCATATAAACCAAAAACATAATATTTTTCCAAATACAATAGAATATTAAACATATAAAAGTATATATGAAGATATATATTGTTTCATATCTATATAGCTAAACCAAAAAATATATGTATATATATAACTATATATATACAAAAACCAAAACATATATGTGTGTATATAATTGAGCTTAAAGTACTAAAACTATAAAACCTAAACTAAATTACCCAAGCTTGATGAAGGTCTTCAATGAGCTCGACTTGGTAAACTTGTGAATGAAGCTTGAACTTGGATCTTCAACTTGAATTGCATAGGCTTCAACCACTATTCCGCCAAAACTACTATTCCGCCAACCTCCATTGGATATGATCGTGAATGCTCGATTCCATCCATCCTCTAACTTTGTTGTTTGTCTAGAATACCTAATAAGAAACACAAACACTAGAGAAACAACATTACCAATTGTTTGTAATCATCAAAACAAGATTAGAAGATGTAGGCTCATAACATGAGACCGAACAATGACTTCATCTACGCTTAGATCACTGTCATCTGCTCCATTCCGAATGGGCGTGATTGGTGAAGTGTGACGACCAGACTCAGCCCAATGACAAGATTCAAGTAGTTGAAGCCTTTGAGCCTGCAACTCCCTTATTTGCTGCATGGCCAATCCCATCTCGACTTCAAATTCTTCTTTCTGCTTGGTTAAAGCTTCTTAAACTATTTGGGTTAGTTGGTCAGGAGTGATGATGAATGCCTTTCTGGTGCTTTTGGAGAGATGCAATAACTCGTATAGAGTTGTCCTCGTTGGGATGTTAGCCAATTGGCTCATAACATCAAAGCGATATGGAGTGTTCGAACTTCTTGATTTATCTTTTCCAATCGGATGATTGAAATAAGATTGCTTCAGGTTTTGAACCTCTTGGTGTTGGGGTTCCTTCTCCTTTTTCTCAGCTACAACCTTTTTCTGTTTGGTAGCTGACTGCTGCTGAGGTTCTTCAGAAGGCTTTGGCGTGGTCATGACCATCCTCTGCTCAGCCGATTGATCGGTCACCTTGGGATAATTGAATCGATACTTCATTCCTACTTCTGGTGATAAAGGCTGGTTCTTCACTAGTCAAAAGCTTCATGTTCATTGTCAGAAAGCAGGAAGGTAGGGATCCCTTCGACATTTTCCTCTAGAATCGCTGTGGTGGCACAACAAGACTTTCCCTTGCCCTTAGACTTAGATTTCTTCTTAGAAAAGGACGCCGTCCACTATTCATCTTCGAGCAGATCTGGATGGACCCAAAGAATTTCACCGTTGAAGGTTGTGTGTAGCACTAGGCCTTTCTGGTTTTTCCTGTGAGGATCTTCATTGATAGTCTTCATCTCTACTTTCGTCACGACATCCGAATGAAACCACGTAAGGAGGGCAGAGCCGAAGCTAATGCTCACTGCATTTGCACCCACCTTCTTCTCCTTAGGTTGCTTTGCGGCGATAATCCTAACATCAATCAAGGCTTGAATCCTGTCTTTGAGGGCATAACATGTTTTAGTGGGATGATGAACTGCCCTATGGAATGCGTAGTATCGTGGATCTATAGTCTTCTTGGCACCCTCGTGATCGGTGATTAGGGGTAGCTTGATCTTGTTGTTCTCTAATAGGTACTTAAAGATACTGGGGACCTTATCTTCCTTGAAGGAGTATTCCTTCAGGAATTTTGGCTCAGAAGTCTTCTATTGCCTTTATGGTCGTTGCTACCACTAAGGTGATTGCTGCTTTGGCGCCTGTTGTTGTGGCTACCGTTGTTGTTGCGCTTGCACCTGAAAGGTCTAGTTAGCATCCACTGCATTTTCTTGCGCCTTCTCTTTACCATAAGGGATGAAGTTTTGCTTTGGGGCATTAGCCGTTGGTTGACCTCTTTCAGCCTTATTCCTTTTAATGAAGCATTCGGCTTGCTCCCGCACACCTTTAATTCTTTCCAAGTCTTGGATAGTGCTACGCCCATAGCTTCTAACACATCTAAGGAAAGATTATTGTGACACATTTGGAGGATGAATTCCTCTGTGACCAGATCTTAGTAATTCATTACCTTATTTCAGAAGCGCTAGACAAAGTTCTCGACAGATTCTTTGTCCTTTTGCTTCTCATTAAATAGTGTTCTGATTGACACCTCAGTATTGTTATCGAAGAAGTTGGTGAGAAACATGTTCTCCATGTCGTCCCAGCTATTGATACTTCCTATCTTGAGATGGTAGTATCAATCACAGGCAGCTCCACGTAGGGTGCCGACGAATGACCGGACCATCAAGGGTTCGTTGCTGGAGATCAAACCTAGGTAAGATTTGAAGTAAATCAAGTACTGAGTGGGCGAACCTCTTCCGTCGAACAATGTGAAGTTGATTAAGTTGAACTTTGCAGGATACGAAATCGACTCCCACTCTCTTGGACAAGGACATTGGATGCCTGTCTTCTTCACCTCTTGAGCAAAGATCAAAGCATTGATCTTGCTCTCAAGGTCTTTCATCTTCACATCTCCACCTACATCTCTCTTTTGGTGATTTTGGGGAAGACCAATGGGACCACCCCCAGTGTTAGTGTTGTTGATAGGGCTACCCCCAGTGTTGGTATTATTGTTAGGGCCACCCCCAGCATCTTTGTCGTAATGAGGGGTATCGGCGTTGATATTCTCCTCCACTTCTGGGTCGCTATCTATCTGACTGGTAGTGTTGCAATGACTAGATTCACCGTGCTGATTGTTGGTCTTCTTGTTTTGATAATGATTTAACAAACAATTTACATCTAATATTGTTTGTTTAGTGTTTGTATTTTGTTATTTATTGTAGATAAAAAATAAGTTGGAGGATGGATGGAATAGAGCTTCAACGATCATATCAAATGGAGGTTGGTGGAATAGTGGTTGAAGCCTTACAATTCAAGTTAAAGATTCAAGTTCAAGCTTCATCTGTGAGTGTACCAAGATAGAGCTTCATTGAAGATCACAAGCTTGGGTATAATTAGTTTAGGAGTTTATATTATATGTGTTAAGTACTTTAAGCTCAATATCATATACACACACATTTTATTGGTTTCTTTGTATATATATATATATATAGTTATATATATATATATACACATTTTGACTTTTTGTTTATCCACAAACAAAGTTTTTACTAGCATATAAATAAATATTTATATTCATACATGTTTGTTTTTACGTGGATAAATTGGTTTGGTTTAATTTCACAGATATGAAACAAATATATATTCATATTCATACTCATATATTTCTGTTCGCGGGAAAAATTATGTTCTTCATTGACGTCATTGTTTTCTCAAGTAATTGCTTTTTGATTACAAAAGATCCGGTCTTTTTATAAGATCCGGTTACAACGAAATCAAAGAAAAAATAAAAAAAGATTACAACTTTCCTTTCGAACGAATCACGAGCTCCTGTTTTGCGGTCACTCGCTTTTGTGGGTTCTTTGCCAACGCCGGGGTTAATCCGTGGACCACCGCGCGATCTAGATCCGGTCGGATCTACACGATTTGACGGGTGTTATCTCACGAAGGAAATAACAGCCGGGGGGTACTATTTCACCAAGGAAATAATAGCCTTTAGTTCTCGGGATCAAAGGCCAAGCTTTGATCCGGAGTATTACTTTGTGTAGATCTCAGATATGATTTCTCTCTCTCGAACTCCTGCCTTTTGTGACGTGGATGCTCGCCAAGAACCAGATCTGAATGTCCAAGTCTTCAAGTCTTCAAAACTCCAAGCTCAGTTCTTTATTCGGCAGAGTTTCAGCTCTAGAAGTTCCAACCTTTAAAAATGAGCCAAGGGGGGTTTATTTATAGGCTCTTATATCTGTGCCTTGGCACAGATCTAAAAATGAACCATGCCCTCTATTTATAGGCTCTCAGATCTGTGCCTTGGCACAAATCTGGGTAGGTGGCTCGGCCGCCGAGCCACCTAGAGGTGGCTCGGTTTTGGCCGAGTCCCCTAGGTGTTGTGATTTTTGCCGTTTTTTCCGGTCTTGTGGTTGATTTGGACTCTGATTTGTTGATCTGAATCCTGATTCAGTAGTAAACCCGCTTCGTTGTTGATCCAGATTCTGATTTGACAGTCCGAATCCTAATATGGCAGTAAATCCGCCTCGGTGTTTGAGTTCAAATCCGTTCTATGGTTGGATGACTCGTTGACTCACCGAACTATTAGCTTGATTCCGCATGCGAATGGATGTATTCCATTGTTTGCGTGCGGTTCGTTAGTCTCGTCGCCTCGTTAATCCGCTTCGTTGCGTGTCACTTGGCTTTGGCGTTGTGGACTGACGCTCGTGTTTGGATACGTCGCCCGATGGTTCGTCGGTTTGTGCCGAGCTGTGCTATGGGACCTATAAGCAATTTTATACGCCTACAGATACCCCCTCCAAAGTATTTCAGTCTTATTCTTTTATAGAAGAGTCTGGAATACTTTGGATATGATTGTCCCAACCTTCAGTCGGTGTAACGTGACCTTGGAATGACTTCTGTTCTTGATTCCTTCAATCCTTCAGGCTATTCGGTGCTTTGTCGAATGTCTGTAAGGTTTCCGGTGCTGCATTTATTATCTGACCGTTGTCAAAATTTTGAATTTGAAGTCGATTCTCGATTTTCTGACTTTCAGCTCGTGCTTGTGGGTTCAACATAGAACTGATTATCGATTGTTGGCGTTGAGTTCTCATTTGCGACGCGTTGTCCGGCGTGGTGTTGTTGAGTTATCCTTAAGAATATTTTTAGGAAAAATATTCTCCAGGAACTTCTCAACCAAAAATATAAGGAATAGTTTATACTCTTATACCTTATTGGAGTATTAAGAAGCAGTTTATACTCGTATACTTTTCGGAGTATTGATTCTTTCATTGCAATGCATTGATCGGTGTTGACCTAGGGTTACGCGTTGACCGACCTTGACCCTAGGGTTTCGAATGTCGTACGCTGACTGTTTGATCGCAACGTGTTGACTGGCATTGACCTAGGGTTACGCGTTGACCGGCGTTGACCCTAGGATTTTGAACGTCGTACGTTGACTGTTTGATCGCAACGCGTTGACTGGCGTTGACCTAGGGTTACGCGTTGACCGGTGTTGACCCTAGGGTTTCGAATATCGTTGGATGCTCAAGTCATGAGACCAACTAATGAAGCTGATGCGTCAGTGACCCCGTATTTATAGGATTTTTGGCAAACCCTCAGCCATCAACGGGTTTGATAAGCCTTTACCGACTACCGTTTGAGTCGGGCTAGCATGCGGATTGTTCAAGTCCGTTCGCTCAGAGATTGAATCCTCTGAGACTTGTTGCTATGACTTTGAATACATAGGCTTCGCCATTGTTACGGGAATAGGCTACCCGGCGACACGTGTTAGGTGTTGACTTTAGGATTTTTGGCTAACCCCCAGGCTTTAACGGATTTGATTAGCCTTTACCAACTACCGTTTGAGTCGGGCTAGCATGCGGATTGTCTAAATCCGTTCCGCATGTAACGTTGTGCTAAGAGAGTGAATTCTCTTAGACTCGGTGCTACGACTTCGAATACGTAGACTTCGCCATTGTTACGGGAATAGGCTACCCGGCAATGTGTATTAGACGCTGACTTATCCCTACTTAGGCTTCGGAATAAAATACCCCAGAATCGAACTCTGGTGTTTTTTTCTACGGAGAAAGACTAAATCGGCGACGCGTGTTAGGCGTCGGCATATCCTTTCTTAGGATTCAGGATGAAATTCCCCATGCGTGTAAGGCATGGATTTTGGTGTTATTAATAACAACCTGCCACAATGTTGAATATATGAACGGTTATTCTTTTTAACGGTTAAGAACTAACCGGCAACGCAGGTTAAGCGTAGACTTATCATTGCTTAGGTTTCAGGATAGAATACCCCAGAATCGAACTCTGGTGTCTTTTTCTACGGAAAAAGACTAAACTGGCAGCGCGTGTTAGGCGCAGACTTATCACTCTAGGATGAATCCTAGATTGATAAATTTTGGAAAAGATCAGTGCGGGAAAGGAAGAATTTTATATTCTATTTCCCGGTCTTCTTTTAGGGTGAAGGCGAACCCGAATACAAGGAAGGAATAATTTTATATTCTATTCCTTGATTCTGGAAAGGAAGAATTTTATATTCTATTTCTAGCGCAAAAGAAACTAGAAGTGGGATCTCCACTCCGAGAATCTGGAAAATTTAGATAAACTTACCTAATCTGAAGATGAGTTTTTTCGTTTATCGAAATGAACTTTAAACTTAGGTTATGACCATGAGAAGGCTTAACCAAAGAGAAAAAGAAGGGAGTTCTTTCGTTTATCGAAAGGGAACTCTGAACTGAAAGTGGACCTCTTGTTCATGGAAAGAGTCAAGAGGGCCAGAAAGACATTTTTGGTGGACTCACTGTCAATTGAAATTGATCAGTGAGGGATTTTGGTGGTGAAAATGATTTTGGGTTATCCTCTAGAATATTAAGTGTAATATTCTTCAAGGAACTTCCCGGTAAATGAGTTATCCTGAATGTACTAGGGATAGTATTTTTTCAGGAACTTCCATTTATTGGCATTGCCTGGCGCCCTCTTGAGTAATCAGGCGATATGCGCCGTTTGAGTAGATTGTGTCTATCACAAACGGACCTTCCCATTTTGGTTCGAATTTTCCTTTCTTCTTGGAGTTGAGGATTATCGGTCGGGGAGCAGCGAGGACCAGATCTCCTTCCTTGAAGCTTCTCTGTCGGACTCTTTTGTTAAAAGCCCTAGATATTCTAGCTTGATAAAACTCAATGTGTTGTTGAGCCTCCAAGCGCTTTTCATCCAACCTCTCGAGTTCTTCGAGACGTTTCTGATGCTGTTCTTCTGTCGTCATCTAGGTTGCGAGAGCGATCCGAAGGGATGGGATCTGAATTTCCAATGGTAGCACAGCTTCACATCCATATACCAACGAATATGGGGTAGCTCCTGTAGGTGTGCGTATGGTGGTACGATAAGCCCAGAGTGCTTCACCGAGTTTATCGTCCCAGTCTCGTTTATTGGTCTTCACGAGCTTTGACAGGATTTTAATAATCGTCTTGTTAAACGCCTCAGCTAATCCATTAGCAGTGGGATAATAAGCCGTTGACGAAACATCTTGAATTTTGAACTTGTCACAAAACCTGACGAAGGCGTTGCTTATGAACTGTGGACCGTTGTCATGAATGATCCGTCTCAGCACGCCGTATCGGTATATGACATGATGTTTGATGAAATTGATGACGTTGTTCGTATTCACTTCTCTAAGTGGAATTGCTTCAGCTAACTTTGAAAAGTAATCCGTGATTGCGAGATTGAATCGATCACCTTTGACTGAAGGGGGAAAAATAGGACCGACAATGTCCATACCCCATGTCTCGAACGGCCAAGATGTGGTTGACGTGTGCAACTGCTCTGGTGGTTGATGCATATAATTTGCATGTATTTGACAAGCATGACACTCTCGGGCGTATTCGATTGCGTCACGGACCATTGTTGGACAAAAATATCCCATTCTCCTGATGCGATCATACAGTTTAGGACCGGGCTGATGCGCACCGCATTCTCCTTCGTGTGCTTCCTTAAGAACTTCTTCTGCTTCTTTGTTCGAAAGGCATCTGAGTAACAAACCATCGTACTCTCTACGGTATAACGTATGGGTCTCAGTATTGTAGAAGAATCTTGGCGCTCTTCGGCGGATTGATTCTCTTTCTTTTACATCCTCTGGCAAAATACCATATTGGGCGTAGTCAATGATAGGAAAACGTTAATCTCGGGACTCAGACCCAATTTGAGTTGAATTCACTTCCTTGGCGTTTATGTTTCCATCATCTTCCTCTTCAATAATCATATCGTATATGGGTATGCAGAGCTGATGCGTCCATACTGTGACTAACAGCTCAGTTTCGGGAGGCTGCGCAAGTGATACCGCTAGTGCTGCCAGTGCATCCGCATAAGCGTTCAATAAAAAATTCTTTAAAAGAATCTACCATTTTGATGGCCTCCTGGTGGTACGGGATCAGATCTTGGTTCCTGACTTCATACTCTACACGGACTTGGTTGACTATCAATTGAGAATCCCCAAAAGCTTCGAGATATTCGACCCCCAGCTCCTTGGAGAAACTGAGTCCAATGAGAAGCGGGTTGTACTCGGCTACATTATTGGAACACGGGCTAGTCAGTGAATAAGCCCGAGGCATCACATGCTTCCCCGGGGAAATTAAGACAACTCCAACTCCGGAGGAAACTGTAGAACCTCCCGGGGTTATCACCCTATTAACTGACCTTGAAGCACCATCGAAATATAATTGCCATACTTGTTGGTGCGACGTAGCGTTAACCTCGTGGGTTTCATCCGGCAAGTCATCATATACTTCTGCCGCATCTGATTGACTTCTGCTGTTTGAAGTGCAGATCATACTGGGATAAGAGAAGGGCCTATTTCACTAACCGCCAATTCATAGAGGCCGGTTGCGTCATAAATACCCGTGCTGGATTAACGTTGGAAATGACGTAAATCGTCTGTCCAACCAAGTAATGCCGCATCTTTTGTATTGCGAATACCAATACGAGGCATTCTTTTTCAATCATCGAATATCGAGACTCGGCGCCTATCAAGGTCCGACTTAGGTAATAGACTGCCTGCTCGTGACCATTATCATCGTCTTGTGCTAGTAACGCACTTATCGAGTGGTTCATCGCCTTGAGATAAATCAAGAACGGTCTACCAGATTTTGGTGCAACGAGAACAGGAGGATTCATCAGATATGTCTTAATATCTTCGAATGCTTTTTGGTAGGCGTCGTCCCAGATAAAAGACACACCTTTCTTGTTTAGTTTAGAGAATGGTTGGCACTTCCCAGAAAGATTTGAGATGAACCGCTGAATGTAAGCTAGCCGCCCTTGCAATCCTTTGAGCTCTCTTAGATTTCTAGGGGGTTGCAGTTCGTGTATTGCCTTCACCTTATCAGGATCGATATGTATACCTTTAGTGGTGACGACGAATCCAAGGAATTTTTCGCTGGACATTCCAATGAAGGATTTAGTGGGGTTCATCTTCAATTGATGACTCCGCATGAGTTCGAACATCAACTTCAAGTCCTTGATGTGATCCTCTTTGTTGCGGCTTTTTAAAACCAAATCATCAACGTAGCATTCGACTGTTTTCCTGAGATGTTCTTGGAAAATCTTAGTCATTGCTCGCTGGTACGTGGCGCCTGCATTCTTTAGACCGAAAGGCATCACGGTGTAGCAAAAGACACCGAGGGGCGTTCTGAACGCTGTATGCTTCTCGTCATCTGGGTGCATCTTGATTTGGTTATATCCTGAAAAACCATCCATAAAAGACATTCTCTCAAATCCACATGTATTGTCGATAATGACATCTGTGATCGGGAGAGGAAAGTCGTCTTTTGGACATGCCGTGTTCAAGTCCCTGAAGTCGATACAGATCCTGATTTTACCGTTCTTCTTCATGACGGGAACAATATTGGCTAGCCAGTCTGAATGTTGCTCTTCTCGGATAAATCCTGAGTCGATCAACTTCTTAACCTCTGCCTCAATGGCTTCCATAATCTGTGGATGAAACCGTCTTTGCTATTGCTTGACAGGTTTGGCATCCGGCTTGATATCGAGGCGGTGCATTGCCACATTGGGATCGAGCCCGGGAATATCTTCATAATTCCACGCGAAGACGTCAATATATTCCCTGATGAGAGCAATTAATTCTTCCTTCTCATTTGGGGGAAGACTATCGCTGATGAATATAGTCTTTGGGTTGGCCTCGTCACCCATGTTAACTTGGATTATTTTATCTTCCGTGGGGGGTTCTCTCTGTTCGAACCTATCACCATACTGCATGTTCAGGTGATGAACCCACGGGTCTTCCCATGTTGGCATTTGATCGTCGTCTTCCATTGTGGATGGATCAACTGTAGCCATGTTCGCCATTAGAGCTTTGAAAGCTTCCCCCAGACTTGTATCAGAATCCCATTCCGAGGCATCTGGCGAATTTCCATCTTTGTATTGCTTAGATGATTGGTCATTAATTAACCAGCAACATTCGTCTTCTGAAGAAGATTCATACCCTAACCCTCGTCCGTATTTATAATAATCATCGGGTTTCCCTTTTGGTACATATGCCGTTTTGGCTGGAGTACGAGGACCTCGATCAAAGTATAGACCTTCTCCGAGTGTCAAATCGTACCCCTGCTTTTCCATGAGCTTGCGCACTTCCAGACTATACTTAGATAAATGCCGACCAGGTTTGTCATCATCCTCATCTTTCGTTAAGAAATGATCTGGTAATGGAGAGATTTTTCCTTTACCGTAAATCACTTATTTTGTGCCTCTTATCTTGTTCGGGATGACCATGGTTGTCCCGAAAGAATGCTGGAGGCGTTCCTTTGTTATATAGGATGATCGAAGCGGCATATACAAATCAGGATTATCATACAATTCTTTTATCACATCATCAAGAGACGGGGAGTACTCTAAATCGTTATTTATTTCATTATCGGCAAGTTACCAGTTACAACCGCCCTCTGACGATTGTTCATCGTCAAGGTTGATTACAAAGGGTACGATGTCATTTTGAACATAACCTCAATTGTAATCAAATCCGGCTTCGGTATCAGCTTCTTCTCCGCTGTCCGTGTCATGGGCCGATGATTCAGTATCGGATTCGTTACCATAAAGGAGAGAATCAGTGAAATAATTCTCATACCCTTTGAATGGTTGCTTATCCGCGACCACCGTCCTAACCTTATTATCAGCGTCGACATATTTCAAACACTGATGGAGAGTGGAGGGGATTATAACATTACTATGGATCCAAGGCCGACCCAATAGTAGGTTATATGAAGTTTCGGCATCGATCACATAACATGTGACTTCTGTCCTCAAGTCTCCCATTTGACACTTTACCCGGATCTTACCCAAGGGTCTTGACCCGCTAGTGTTGAATCCATAGATAACAGTGCCTGTGAACGCCAACTTGCTAACTGGAATGCTGAGGAAATGCATCAAGCGAAGCAGCATAATACTCACAGCAGAACCCGGATCCACTTGGATTCGGTTGACTTTGCTGGAGCCAATGTACCCGATGAAATATAGCGGTCGATCATGGTTCGAATTCTTCGTCTGTATATCCTCTTTGGTGAAAGTAATGCAGGGAAGGTTCTTAGTCGCTATATTGCAATGTTGACTCAGCGGTTCTGGCCCTTCAGACACCGGCTTAATCTGAGTCAAAAACACCTCTGAATTGGCCAACGCTTCTTGCAAGGCCTCCCTGGTTTCCATGGACAATCGCAGCAATTCATACAGCATTATTCGTGCTGGAATGTTGGCTAGTTGAGCCATTATATCGAAGACTTGTGGAGTTTTCGAGCTTTCCGGTTTGTCGCTTCCAATCGGGCGACTGAAACGAGGCTGCTGTTGGCCTTCTTGTTTTGATGATGATTTACAAACAATTTACTACTAATGTTGTTTGTCTAGTGCTTGTATTATCTATTCATTGTAGACAAACAACGTAGTTGGAGGATGGATGGAATAGAGCTTCAACGATGATATCCAAAGGAGGTTGGCGGAATGTCGGATTGAAGCCTATACAACAATTCAAGTTAAAGATCAAGTTCAAGCTTCATCCGCACGTGTACCAAGTTAAGCTTAATTGAAGATCAAGATTGCTTGGCTAATCTAGTTTAGGTTTTATATTATGTGTGTTAAGTACTCTAAGCTCAATTATCTATACACACACATTTTATTGGTTTTCTTGTATACATATGTAGTCACATATATATACAACACAAGTTTTAGTTTTAGTTTTCATGTTTATAAATATGAAATTACATGTTTCATATTTATTATTGTGATTTGGTTTATCTACATAGATATGAAACAAATATATTTTCATATACATACTAATAGGTTTCATTTTCTATTGTATTTGTGAAAATACTGTATTCTTAGTTTATAGACTTCAATATCAGTTTATACATGTTTTACTAAGTCTACAAAAACATTTCACAAAGTTTCAAAAGTTGGTTTATGTCAAAACATCAAAATTCAAGTATCTCATATTTTCATGTTTTGGACTAGTTTGTAAAATGATGATATTTTTCATTTGGGAAGTCCTTTTTCGAAACCAGTCGTTGTAGCATGTTTATTATCATGTCTACAATCATTCCCCAAAGTTTTCGTCGGTCGACCGGTCCGGTCGACCGAGAGCTCAAATCGGTCGACCGACAGAATTTCCGGTCGACCGACAATAGATCCGTTGCTTTTCCAACGGCTATTTCCTGAGCTGTTTGCTGGGGCTGTTTTTGTCTTTTTGGCTGGGGTTTTGCTGAAGTTTTGAGAGGGTATAAATACCCCATTGCCTTCAGCTCTCCACCCAACCAAGAGAGTTTTAAAAAAAGTTTAAGAAAGTTTTAATCAAGGGTTTAAGTTTGTTTAAAGTGTGTTTATAAGCTTTTAATCACCCTTGAGTGTTTCGATTTTGTGAATCAAATTCCACAAGAGCTTGAGGAGATTATCTATTGAAGTTTGAGCTTCAAACTATCATCCCTTCATCTCTTGTTATCAAATTGAGAAGTTTTCTAAACTCAAACTCTAGCTTTACATTTATATACTTGATTGATTATCATTGTTCTTAAGCTAGATTTCATACTTGAGTTTAGTTGATTTGATCTTATTTACTCATTGTTACACACACACCCACATTGAGCTTATTGTATCTTTCATACATAGTATAGTTGGGTGGTGAGAGATTGTAACTTTGAGTTGTGCTTTCATTGTGTTCTCATCTATTGTAGAGAACAAATTTATATTTGTTACATTGTGAGTGTTGTAAGGTTTTCGGTGAGCTAGAAACCGAGTGTGTAGTGAGGTTTTCGGTGAGCTAGAAACCGAGTGTGAGGAGTGACGTTGATCGGTGAGCGTTGAAAACCGATACTGTGAGGTGTAAACGTTATTCGGGTGAACGTAGAAAACCCGGTTGATAGTGGATTTCTCCCCGGGAGTGGGGAGCGGAGACGTAGGACGGAAGGTCCGAACTCCGTGATCATATTGCTTGTTTGAGTGTGCTTTGGCGTTCATTCATATTTATGTTCATATCTTATATCGCCATTGTCATTAGCTCATTATCTATATCATCCACTATCTTATTTAGATTGTTTACCCCTTGTGTTAGTTTATATATATCCTTGCATATATATATTCATCATATAGGATATATCACTTTGTGTATATTGCATATTCTTGCCCATAATAGATTGTATACCTATCTTGCAAGAATATAGTTGTTAATTATTTTTAATTGGAATTTAATCGGATTAGATTAGCATAAGACCCTAATCACCCCCCTCTAGGGTCTAACAGCTGCTTCGGATTCTGAACCTCCTGGGGATTCTTCTCTTTCGGTTTATTCACCGGCTGTCGTCGAGCCTCTTCTGAACCTCCTGGGGATTCTTCTCTTTCGGTTTATTCACCGGCTGTCGTCGAGCCTCTTTGCCCGGTATAGGACTTGTAATCACCCCCATCTCCGTGAGAGTTTTGCCCGATCCCCATTTATTCACCCCCTACTCGCTAGGTGGTGGATAATTGTAGTGATACTCATTTCCGCTTCTAGTGGCGAAGACTTTTTGTTCTTCTTCGGAGAGCGGGAAAGTAGGAGCTTCATCGCCATCCTCCTCGAAGATTGCGGATGTAGCATTGTAGGACTTGCCTTTACCCTTTCTTCTCGAGGAAGTCGCCCACTATTCGTCTTCAATGAGATCGGGATGAACCCAGAGGATTTCGCCGTTTGGGGCTGTGTGTGGCACAAGTCCTTTTTGGCGCTGTCCATGTGGGTCATCGTTCACTGTCTTCATCCCTACTTTGGTGATGCGCTCCAGTTTGAACCATATTGTGGGCACCGATCCAAAGCTGATTGAAACCGCATTGGTTATGACTCCTACGTCGATTAACGCCTGGATCTTGTCCTTGAGGTGGTAGCATGATCTCGTAGGGTGGTGGACCGCTCTGTGGTACGCGCAGTACTTTGGATCCGTTACTTTGCTGGCCCCTTCTTGATCCACGATCGCCGGCAACTGGATCTTGTTGTTCTCCAACAGGTATTTAAAGATGCTGGGAACTTTGTCATCCTTGAAGGAGTACACTTTAGGAAACCTCGGCTCCAAAGATTTCTGCTTCTGAGGCCGTTGTTGCCATTGTCCCCGAGACTGTTGTGGTGCTTGTTGCTGCGGCTGTTGCTGAGGTTGCAATTGAAAAGTTTGATTAGCATCAACTACATTAGCATGTGCCTTACCTTTCCCTCGTGGAACAAAATTCTGTTGCGGAGCATTATTCGCCTGTTGGCCTCTCTCCGCCTTCTTTCTTCTGAGGAATCGCTCGGCTTGCTCTCCTCAGACCTTCAAATCCTTCCATGTTTTGGATGGTGCTGTCCCCATTGCTTCCAACACGTCCAATGCGAGGTTGTTGTGGCAAGTCTGGAGAATGAATTCCTCGGTGATCGGGTCCCGGCAGTTCATCGCCTTATTCCGGAACCTTTTGACGAAGGTGTCGACTAACTCCCCGTCTTTCTGTTTCTCGTCGAGCAACAATCCGATAGAGATCTCGGTGTCGTCGTCGAAGAAATTTGTAAGGAACTTAGTTTCCATGTCGTCCCAGCTGTTCACGCTTCCTGGCTTGAGGCGACGATACCAATCGAAGGCGGCTCCACGAAGAGTGCCAACGAAGGACCGCACCATCAGAGGCTCATTACCAGAAATAACCCCCAAGTGTGATTTGAAGTAAATCAAATGTTGAGTGGGTGAACCCATCCCATTAAACGGCGTGAAGTTAATTAGGTTGAACTTCGCCGGATATGGGATTGATTCCCACTCTATTGGGTATGGACAAGGAATGCCTGTTTTCTTTATCTCTTGAGCGGAAATCAACGTATTGATTTTGCTCTCGAGGTTCTTGATCTTCACGTTTTCACCCGAGTCTTCGTTGGCATTCTCGTTACCACCCCCTGCATTGACGGGAGGATTATTGGCATTATGCGTCTCATTTGCATTTGTGTCCTCATCTTCCAGATTAACCTGGTTGCGACGACTTGGCTCGCCTTGCTGGTTCGTCAATGCTTGGATTTGTTGGTCATGCATTTCTCTCATATTCTGCATGGCCATCTGCATTTCGAACCTGAAGCTCTCCTGTTGTTTAGCCAAAGCTTCTTCGAGCATCTTGGCCACTTGTTCTGCACGTATCATAAGTGCCTCGCGGGGTTGCCCCTCGCTGGATACTGTGTTGTCAGATGCGACCGCCGAACCGGCATCCGACTCTTCATCTTCTGAAGGTACCCTTGTCCGAACCCTATCGTAAGTTTTTCGTTTGATGGCTCTAGACTGCAGACGAGTTATACGTTGGGATGCTTTCAGAATTGACTCGAGATTATCCCGTGCCGATGTCCCTCTGCTGGTCATGTTAGTGGTGACCCTCGGAAATTCTCCATCTTCGACTACTCTTCTTCTTCGTCGGAAACGCCTAGGCCTTGATTTTGGCGTTTCATTACTGAGCCTTTCGAAGACCGAAACTCTTTCGGGGACCGCCTTAATGCAGTTGCACTCAGACAATACTGCCCGAATGAGTTTGGAACAGGGACATTGAGTTTCCTGTTCTCGGGGACTACTTTTCCTGGTTTTGCTCGTACCCCCAGCACGATAGTACAACTCGTCGGCTTGACGGTCGGAGTAACCTATCGTGTGTTGGCACGACTTCTCAGGTATAACACTATCGTCATCGGACGATAATGTTTCCTTCTGAGGGCGAGCTGCCTTCTTTGGGCTTTCAAAAGTTACACGCCTCGAAACATGCCTTTGTGGGCGTGAATTGTCAGCGGGCTCCTCGACCTCAATGCGCAAATTGGTGCGCGTAGCGGTCATGATTTCTTTGGCATGTTGAGGATGGCGGAGACCCCCAGCATGTTGAGTCGTCCGGGGCTTCTTCGTCGAGCCCAAACGCTCTTGAACTGGCGCCTTGCCTCGCTCATCGGGAAGTGGACCGAGGTGATCCAAAACTGGCTTCTTCTTTTGGGATGATTCTGCGTGATCTCCCGGAGTAATTACTAGAATCATCGGCGGCTTGGGTTGATTCGCCGATGGTTGAACTTTTGTTGGAGGCTGCTTCGGCCTCCATACATGGCGGGTTGGTGATGGCTTTTTGGCCACTCTTTCTTCCTCCAATTTCTTGGCCTCCTGCACAAGAATTTTTGGTTGTGCAAGTAACGCGCGGCATTTGTGAATCCGCTCTTCAAGTGTCGAACGGTTCCGTTTGACCCGGATCCATTCGTTCGTTGGCGGCTTGGAGGAGCTGCCATTCTTCAATTGTTGAGGCTGTTTGCCTCTCCTGTTCTTCAGATCCGCATGATAGCGGAATCCGTCGGTGGACTCCATCGCCTTCGTGAGTTGCCGCGCAAGGCGTTGACGTCGCCTCTGGCAGGCTCTCTTCGAGAGAGGGACAACGCCCTCAACGGTGGAGGCATCGGCGGGGGGAGGGGGGGGCCGGTTGGAGGTCGGTGGAACTTCACCCGACGCGACTTTGGCGTCAATTGGGGCGAGAGCTTCGTTGGCGTTCTGAACTTCTTCAAACCAACGAACTTTTCTCCTAGAGGAGAACTTCTTGGACTTACGGGGGGAGGTGGATCCGGACGAGGATGAAAGATACTCCTCGAACTTTCGCTGGTCGAATTCATACTCGACCTCCTCCTCGAACGGGATCGACGCGACGATCTCGGCAGCGAGATCGTTGGCTCCCACTGTGGTCGCCAGATTGTTCGCGGGAAAAATTGTGTTCTTCATTGACATCATTGTTTTCTCAAGTAATTGCTTTTTGATTACAAAAGATCCGGCCTTTTTATAAGATCCGGTTATAACGAAATCAAAGAAAAAATAAAAAAAAGATTACAACTTTCCTTTCGAACGAATCACGAGCTCCTGTTTTGTGGTCACTCGCTTTTGTGGGTTCTTTGCTAATGCCGGGGTTAATCCGTGGACCACCGCACGATCTAGATCCGGTCGGATCTACACGATTTGACGGGTGTTATCTCACTAAGGAAATAACAGCCGGGGGGTACTATTTCACCAAGGAAATAATAGCCTTTAGTTCTCGGGATCAAAGGCCAAGCTTTGATCCGGAGTATTACTTCGTGTAGATCTCAGATCTGATTTCTCTCTCTCGAACTCCTGCCTTTTTGTGACGTGGATGCTCGCCAAGAACCATATCTGAATGTCCAAGTCTTAAAGTCTTCAAAACTCCAAGCTTAGTTCTCAATTCGGTAGAGTTTCGGCTCCAAAAGTTCCCCCTTTCAAAAATGAACCATGCCCTCTATTTATAGGCTCTCTGATCTGTGCCTTGGCACAGATCTGGGCCGGCCACCTAGCCACCTATAGGTGGCTAGGCTTTGGCCGAGCCACCTATAGGTGCCACCGAGCCACCTATAGGTGGCTCAGCCACCGAGCCACCTAGAGGTGGCTCGGTTTTGGCTGAGTCCCCTAGGTGTTGTGGTTTTTGCCGTTTTTTCTGGTCTCATGGTTGATTTGGACTCTGATTTGTTGATCTGAATCCTGATTCAGCAGTAAACCCGCTTCGTTGTTGATCCGGATTCTGATTTTACAGTCCGAATCCTAATATGTCAGTAAATCCGCCTCGGTGTTTGAGTTCAAATCCGTTCTATGGTTGGATGACTCGTTGACTCATCGAACTGTTAGCTTGATTCCGCATGCAAATGGATGTATTCCATTATTTGCGTGCGGTTTGTTAGCCTCGTCGCCTCGTTAATCCGCTTCGTTGCGTGTCACTTGGCTTTGGCGTTGTGGACTGACGCTCGTGTTTGGATACGTCGCCCGATGGTTCGTCGGTTTGTGCCGAGCTGTGCTAAGGGACCTATAAGCAATTTTATACGCCTACAATTTCATATTCTATTGTATTTGTGAAAATACTATATTCATTGTTTATAGACTTCATAACAATAGTTTACATATTTCTTCAAGTCTATAAAATTATTTTGTATTATTTCAAAACATGGTTAAGCTAAAATGTCAAAACTCATATGTTTACATTTTCATGTTTTAGACTATTTTGCAAAATGATGATATTTCTCTTTTGGGAAGTCCTTTTTGAAAACCAGTTTTTGTAGCATGTGTATTATCATGTCTACAATCATTTCCCATAGTTTTATATTTTTTTTGAATTTATTAAGTATTTTTAAACAGAGTTTTAAATTCAGAAAATCAGATTTTTGCATATGTCAGTTTGCGGTCGACCGCCCCTGAGTTCAGAAACTCAGTATGAGTTTAGTTGGCTCACGGTCGACCGTGGCGATCAACTGTATGCAGTTCAAAGAGTTTCACAGTCGACCGTCAGCTTTTAAAAAGCCTAGTTTTGTCTTTTAGTTGCTCGCGGTCGACCGCGAGTTTCCCACGGTCGACCGCCGCTTTGTCTTTTCATTCCCAACGGCTATTTTCTGCAGCCACTATTTTAGGCTTTTTGGTATTTTGTTTGGCATTTTTGGCTGAGGTTTTGGGAGGCTATAAATACCCCATTGATCTCAGTTCTCAAACCAACCAAGAAGTTTTTAAAACAAATGTTTAATAAGGGTTTAAGCTTGGTTAGTTTGTTTTAAGTTTGGGGTTTTACAAAGAGGAGCTTACATCAGTTGTTGAAGAGTTCATCTTTAATATTTCATCATCCTCTCATTGTGTTTATAGAGAAGTTTTCTAACTCTTTTCTCTAACAATTTTATTATTGATTTACATGTTCGTATCATTGCTAGTTTTCTATTTGAGTTAGATTTTATTTCACTCATTGTTTACATACACCCACTTGAGCTTATTGTATTTGCATACATAGTATATTTGGGTTGGTGAGTGTTGTAGCTTTAAGAGTGAGCTCCATTGTGTTCTCATCCATATTTGAGAACAATCATTTGTTATTTTGTGAGATTGTAAAGTTTTCGGTGAGCCATATTTGAGAACAATCATTTGTTATTTTGTGAGATTGTAAAGTTTTCGGTGAGCTAGAAAACCGAGTGTGAGGAGTGTAGACGTTGATCGGTGAACGTTGAAAACCGACATTGTGAGTGTTTGTGAACGTTGATCGGTGAGCGTTGAAAACCGATATTGTGAGGTGTAAATGTTATTCGGGTGAGTGTAGAACACTCGATTGTGATAGTGGATTTCTCCCTGGGTGTGGGGAGCGGAAATGTAGGACGGAAGGTCCAAACTCCGTGATCATTTGAGTATGTTTGAGTTTGTCATTGGTGCATTTACTTATGCATTTATCTTATATCGCCAATTGCCTATATTTTGCCCTATCACATTTGTAGTTTATTTATTTTTACCCTTGTGTTAGTTTATATATCCTTACTCATATATTTGTAATATCTCTTTGCTAGGATATATTCATTTGTTCATATTGCTTATCCTAGTTCTAATATCTTGTGTTATTTCATACTTGCTAGGATAACTTATTAATTAGTTTTAATTGGCATAAAATTAGATTAGATTAGCATAAGAACCTAATCACCCCCCTTTAAGGGTCTAATAATTGGTATCAGAGCTTGGTGCTCTTTGATTTAAGGTCTAATCGCCTTGAGTTAAAGATCCAAGTTATCTTTTTATGCTAATCTTGTTTTGATTATATTTGTATCTTGCTTGCATTCTTTTACAAATTATGGATATGAATGATGCATCTTTTTTAGGCTATGATTCTAGTATTGCTCCTAAATTCAATGTTTTCCCTTATGCTCAATGGTGTTTTAGATTCAAAATATTTGTTCAATCTAAAAATATTAATTTATGGGAAGTCATTGATTGTGCTTATATTGTGCTCACATTGGAGAAATCCAAGTTGAATAAAAATGATAAAAGATTATTTATTATGAACAAGCTCTTGTTGGAATTCTTACATAATGCATTTGATTCATTTTTGTCTAATAAGTTTGTTCATTTTGTTAGTGCTTACACCTTATAAAAATTTATTGAAGCACATCAAGGGGACTTGGAGGTGATCCAACAAGCTTTGGAGGATCCGGCTTCAAGCTCATATGGAGCATCATGTACACGGCCACTAGGCGATTACCCTAGTGAGGTTTGCGAGTTCGAAACCACTAATAATTTATCTAATAATGAACTTGCGTGTGCTAGTGAAAAATTATTGCATGCCTATAACAAATTGCATAAAGATTTTATTGATTTACAAAGCAGGCATGAAGATTTGAAATCCGATCATGAGTTGTTAGCATCTAAGTTTGAAACTATTTCTAATGAAAATGTGATCCTTAAAGAAAACAATGAAAAATTAAAATTGGATCATGTTTCTTTAACTTCAAATATTGCTAGTTTAACTCATGAAAAAGATAATGCCATGTTAGAAGTAGAGAACATAAAAAATGATACTGCTTCTTTTGTAAATAATTATTTATGTTCTACTTCTAAAGTTAATGCTAATATGCCTAATGATGAGTTGAATAATGTTAAAAACTGTATTTCTTATTTAGATTCAACTCTTAACATATGCATTAACAACCATAAGAAGCTTGTGAATATGTGTGTCAAGTCTAAGTCAAAATCATCCACTCATCATGAACACATATATAGCAAAGTCTACAAATGCATAATATGCGGTCGTAAAGGCTATTGTAGGCGTCAAAAATTACCTATAGGTCCTCGAATACAACTCGAATCAAAGAGTGGACGAATCGAGAAGGTTCACGTCAACCAGCTCACGCACGTCGGTCAATGTGTGCGCGTCAATCAATTCGCACGCGTCACTCAATGCGCGTACGTCAGTCAGCTCGCGCGAGTTAATCAGCTCGTGCGCGTCAATCAACTCGCACGTGTCAATCAACACGCGCGCGTCGATCAACTCCAAGCGGCCGAATGGACTCCAGATCTAACTTGCGCTCGTCGGTTAGTTCCAAGCACCGTAAAGAAGCTAACAAACGCATAAAGCAAGTTAGCAAATCGTACAAGTCAACAAGACTGTCAAATACACAAAACGGCAGAAAATACAAGCCCCGGAAAACCGAAAAACACCGAAGAACTCAGCAAAACGCCAAAACCTACAAGTCAACAAGACGGTCAAACACGCAAAACGGTGGAAAATACAAGTCCCGAAAAAGTCGGAAAACACCAAACAGTTCAGCAAAAAGGCCGAACTACCCGCACCCGCGCGAGTCGAACCACGCCAACCCACAACCGCGCGGGTCAGCGGGGTGTTTCACGCAGGTTTGAGCCCCGGACGCGTTTTTCGACGGTTTTGAGTGGTTTTCTCCGGATTTATCTATTCCAGGGGTTCTTAACTGGCTACATATCATCTACAAATATGGTTAGGTCGTTATTGACTTAAGATAAGGCTAAATCACTTATTCTTATACAAAAACCCCCCAACCGAAGCCTATAAATACAAGCCTAGGGAGGCTCATTTGAGGGGGCAGATTAATGATTAAGAGGAGGAGGTGCTGCCGAATTAAGGAGTCAAAGGAGCACGAATTTTAGTGAGGGTTGACAGATCTTGGCGAGTTCTTCGGTATAAAGAAGGAGAGTTCGAGAGATCCGACGCTCGTTTCCCCTATTCCTTGAAATCAGGCTTGGTCTTGATCTCGAGAAGAGCTACTGATTTTGCTTGGTCGATCTCAGCACTTCAAATCAAATACTTCCTCGGTGAAGGTTGAGCTCTGCTGAATTTTCAACAACCGGATCTGATCGACGGTCGTCCACGGATAAACCCCAGCACAAGCAAAGATCACACGCAAAGCAGCGGGTGATAAACGTCCTCTGCATTTTGTTTGAACGAGAATTGTATCTTTTATTTTCATTATGTAAAGGTCTTATAAAAAGACCGATCTTTTTGAACTTATTGTAACGATCCAAGTTGTAATGAGTTATACGAAGAAAACGATTTTCGACGCAAACAAACTGGCGACCACAGTGGGAGTCAACGGTCTCGCTGCCGAGGCCGTCATGTCACAACCGATGATTAAGATTCCGGTTGAAGAGGTGGTCGAATACGAGTTCGACCAACAGAAGTACGAAGAATACCTCTCGTCCTCCTCCTCCGGATCCTCCGCTTCTCGCAAGCGCATGAAGATCAACGCCCCCATTGCTACGGTAGCTGAACCTTGCAACGTCCTTTCGGCCTCCAACTAGTCCGGATCTGCAGATTTGAACTCCTCCTCAATCAAGGAGTTGAGTACAGAAGGCGCGTCTACTTTATCAAAGAGAGCTCGCCAAAGGCAACGCCAACACCTTGCGCGCCATTTCGTTAGGGCTTTGGAGTCAATTGACGGGATCCGTTACGAGGCAGATCTAAAAATTAGGCAACACCAAGCGCCCCAACAGCGAACAAATACCCTCTCCTCCAAATCACCAACAAGTGAATGGGTACAAGTCAAAAAGACCTATTCAACTCTTGAAGAGCGGATCAAAAAGCGCCACGCACTGCTTGCGCACGCACGAATTCTTGCGCAAGAGGCCAAAAGGTTGCATAGGGAAGAAGAGAAAAAGAAGCCACAAAAACTACTCCAAGTTTGGAGGCCAAAGTCCAAGACGGCGGCTGAAAAGATCGAGAAAAGCGGGTCACTTGGATCCAACCCTCCAAATCGCGGGTCACTTGGATCCAACCCTCCAAATCGTGGGTCACTTGGATCCGACCCTCCACTTCACGGGTCACTTGGATCCGACCCTCCAAATTACGGGTCACTTGGATCCGACCCTCCAAATCGCGGGTCACTTGGAACCGACCCTCCAAATCGCGGGTTAATTGGATCCGACCCTTCAAATCGTGGGTCACTTGGATCCGACCCTCTACTTCGCGGGTCACTTGAATCCGACCCTCCAAATCGCGGGTCACTTGGATCTGACCCTCCAAATCACGGGTCACTTGGATCCAACCCTCCACTTTGCGGGTCACTCAAATCCGACTCTCTACTTTGCGGGTCACCTAAATCCAACCCTCCAACCCGTGGGTCGCCCAAGTCTGACACGTGCCAAGGTCAAGACAGAAGACGTTCTGCACCGGTTTCGTCAATCCCTTTGAGTTTCGCACCTCCGGTGGAGCCTTGCGACAGTGTGGATTTGTCCTGATTCAAAGTGAGGATGGTCGATCGCCTAGGTCCTTTGCACGAGGATCGAGGCAAAGTTCTGATCGAAGAACGCTTGGGTCCGGTGATTGAACCCCGAGCGACTCGTCGAGCTGAGGGTCGCACACGCCCTCGCAATAATTTCGAGCCTTCTCATAAAAGAAAAACTCCAGTTTTACCCTCAGAAAAGTGTGAGTCCAAACGTGTGACTCCTGCAGACACCAAAAAGGAGTTGCATACTCAGAAGAAAACGCGTCAGACAAACGAATGCGTTATACCTAAGGAGTCGTGCCAACACACGATAGATTGCTCTGGTCATCAGACCGATGAGTTGTACTATCAAGCTGGGAGTACGAACAAGTCTCAGAAGAGAAATACCCGAGAATCGGAGTCTCACCGCCCGTGCGCTAAGATTATCAGGGCAGTCTTATCAGCGTGCAGCTGCCCCAAGACCGCTCCGCAGAGGGTCTCGGTATTCAAGAGGATCTCCAACGGAACGACCAAGTCCAAACCAAAACGTTTCTGCAAAAAACGACTGGCTGTTCGAGATGACGAATTCCCAGAAGTTACCATCAATATGGTCAATAAGGGAAAGTCCCCGATTGTTTCAAGTGGTTCTAGCCCCGATTTTTCTCCAGGAAGAAGAGTTATATTGGGAATAGCTCGACTGATCTCTTGACTCTAGCTGAAGGCGGTCGGACCTGAACAATCCATAGTCACAGTTAATATGGCTTGGAGGGGAAGTCGACTCGACCTTCTAGTTCTGATCTACTCATATCTCATCGTCTAACCCGGCTGTGATCGGGAACCATTAGACAAAAAGATTATCAGCAAATGTAGAGGGGATTATCCTCGGATGATGAAGCATCAGATGCCAACTCTGTAGTCGCTTCTGACAAAATGGTATCCAGCCTAGGGGAATCTCGGGAGGTGTTTATGATTAACACCGAGGAAGTAGCCAAAATGGTTGAGGATGCCTTGGCCAAGCAAAAAGAGAACTTTAAGTTCGAAATGGAAATGTCTATGCAACGGATGAAGGATGAACATGACCAACAAATCCGAGCTTTGTCAAATCAACTTGGTGAATCCAACCGTCGCAACGTTGCTAACCAAGCAGATAGCGATTCATATGTGGATGAACATCTCAATGCTGATAACCCTCCCGTTGACCAAAACGCTGAGGGTGGCCCCACTAAAGAAAACAACGCTGGGGGTGGTTCCACCGAAGATGACAATGTCGGGGGTGGCTGCGTTACTCCTCTTAAGAATCGTCCAGAGCCCGATACAAGCGACGATGAGAAAATAAAAGATCTCGAGAGCAAAATTAATGCTCTAATGTCTGCTCGAGAGGTAAAAAGGACCGGCATTCCATGTCCTTATCTAAGAGAGTGGGATTCAATAGCATACCCGACAAAGTTCAACCTAATTAACTTCACGCCGTTTGATGGAAAGGGTTCGCCCACTCAACATTTGATCTACTTTAAGTCCCACTTGGGCATGATCTCCGGCATTGAAGCCTTGATGGTTCGATCATTCGTTGGCACCCTTCGCTAGCCCGCCTTCGATTGGTACCGCCGTCTCAAGTCTGGAATCATCAACAGCTGGGACGACCTGGAGAAGCTGTTTCTCGCTCACTCCTTTGATGATGATGCCGAAGTATCAATCAGGATACTCTTTGATGAGAAGCAAGAAGACGACGAAACGGTCGATGACTTTGTCAAGCGCTTCAGGAATAAGGCGATGAACTGTCGAGATCCGATCACAGAGGACTTCATCCTCCAAACCTGTCACAACAACCTCTCTTTGGACATGTTGGAAGTTATGGGAGTAGCACCGTCCAACAACTGGAAAGAGTTGAAGGTGCACGGAGAGCAAGCCGAACGCTTTCTCAGATGGAAGAAAGCCGAAAGAAGCCAACTAATGGCTAACTCTCCGAAATCAAATTTTGCCTTCTGTGGTAAAGGGAAAACACCTGCAGCAGCTGTTGATGCTAATCAGACATCACAACAGTAACCCCAAAGATAGCAGAAGACTTCGGGTTCAAGACTCCAAAAAGAGTACTCCTTCAAGGACGAAGACGTTCCAGCCATCTTCGAATCCCTCCTTGAAAATAACAAGATCAAGCTACCACCTATCACAAATCAGGAGGAAGCTGACAATACAGTGGATCCAAAGTACTATGCGTACCACAGGAGGGTCCTTCATCCCACCAATGATTGCTTTGCTCTCAAGAATAGCATCCAAACCTTGGTTGAAGCCGGCGTCATAACACTGGGATAAGCCAAATGAGAATGGCGAAACTCCAAAGAGTATACGAGTATAAATTGCTTCTCAACTACTCCAATAGGCACATGAGTCTAAATTGTTTCCCACTTTTGACGGGAAGTTCCTGGAGAATATTACGCTAATATTCTTAAGGATAACCCTGTCATGTAACTGAATACAATGTCCGACCTAGTTCCGAAAAGAAAGCTGGGGGTGGATGATTTATGTAATGGGAAGTTCCCGGAAGAATGCTATATGTAATTTTCTTAGGAATAAGTCGATCGTTACTAACGAAGTGATAAACACTAAACCCCCACTATGATTTCTGAACACTTTTTTTGTTGACGACTCATAGTCTTCCACCACAAAATCCCCCACCGATCAGACTAATTGATGGTGAGACCATAAAAATTCCTTCCGGTTAAATCTGCTCAAACTCCCGCTACGTCTGAGCACTCAACACTCCCATTGTTAGAGTTTGGACATAGTACTCTAAATTTTAATCTCCTGATCATTGACAATTGTCAAACCCCTCCGTGTTAAGTACTTGTCACTTAACACTAGGAATCCCCTGTGAGTGATTTGTACGAATCAACACTCCCACTGTGATTTATACTCCCACTCCCACCGTCCACTTGGTCAAACCTTCCTACAGTTAGGACCACAACCAAAATCCCCTCTCGATTCCTCCAATGAACGAGAGGTCCATAAATCGAGTGATCAAACCTATAAAAGTTAGGGTCATCTCACACTCCCACTCTCACTTGGTCAAGCCTTCCTACAGTTAGGACCAAAACCAAAATCCCCTCTCGATTCCTCCAATGAATGAGAGGTCCACTTTCAAATCGAATGATCAAATCTTCCTACAGTTAGGATCACCTTAAACTCCCTCTTGGTCAAACCTTCCTACAGTAAGGACCAAAACCACAATTCATTCTCGATAAACATGAAAATCCATCTTTAGTTCGGTAATCAAACCTTCCGGCAGTTAGGATTATCCGAATCTTTTGATTCTCGGAGTGGACATCCCACTCTTAGTTTCACCTTTCCGGATTCTTGAAGTGGAAATCCCACTTTGAGTTTCCTTTTTTTGACTGTAGATAGAATATAAAATTCTTCCTCTTCAGCTTTGGGAGATAGGATATAAAATTCTTCCTCTCCCACATCGGGTTCGTCTTTGCTCCAGGAGAAGACACCACTTTTTTAAACTCCTAAAATCCGTGCCTCACAGGCACAAGGAATTTTATCTCGAATCCTAAATAGGGATAAGTCAACGCCTAACACACGTTGCTGGTTTAGTCTTTCACCGATTGAAAAAGAAACCAGAATCCAGTCTGGGGCATTTTATCCCGAAGCTTAAGTAAGGATAAGTTAGCGCTTAACCCATGTTGCTGGGTGGTTCGTTCCCGTAAAAACGACCGAGTCTACGTATTCAGCATCGTAGCAACAAAAATCCATGCCTTTTATGCATGGGGAATTTTACCCCGAATTCTAAGCAGGGATAAGTCAATGCCTAACACACGTTGCCGATTAGTTCTTGACCGTAAAAAGAATAAAAGCCCACATATTTAACATTGTGACAGTTTGTTATTCATAACGCCAAAATCCGTGCTTCACACGCACAGGGAATTTTATCCCGAATCCTGAGCAGGGATAAGTCAATGCCTAACATGCGGTTACCGGTTAGTTTTTTAACCATAAAAAAATAGAAAGCCCACATATTCGACATTGTGATAGGTTGTTATTAATAACACCATAATCTGTGCCTTACACGCGTGGGGAATTTTATCCCGAATCCTAATTAAGGATAAGTCAGCGCCTAAGTTTGGTTTAGTCTTTTACCGATTGAAGAGGACACCAGAATCCAAGTCTGGGGATTTTTCTCCTGAAGCCTAAGTAGGAATAAGTCTGCACCTGACACGCGTTGTCGGGTAGTCTATTCCCGTGAAAAAGACGAAGTCTACGTAATCAATATCGTAGCACTAAGAGAGTTAATTCTTTTAGCACAACGTCACATATGGAATGAACTTAAACAATCCGCATGCAAGCCTGATTCAAACGGTAATCGGTAAAGGCATGTCAAATCCGTTGAAGGCTGTGGATTTGCTAAAAATCCTAAGTCTACGTCTGATACACGTCGTTGTTTAGTCTTTTCGCAGGAGAAAGACGAAGTTTACGTATTCAATATCGTAGCACTAAAAGAGTTAACTCTTTTAGCACAATGTTATGTGCAGAATGGATTTAAACAATTTGCATGCTAGCCCGACTCAAACGGTAGTCGGTAAAGGCTCATCAAACCCATTGATGGTGGAGAATTTGCCAAAAATTCTATAAATACAAGTCATTGACGCATCAGCTTCATTAGTTGGTCTCATGACTTTATCATCCAACGACTTCAGGATAAGATCTATACTTATAGATGAATCAGCTTTAACAGTTGGTCCTGTAGCCCCAACATTTGGGACCGTCACGCTCCAACACCTTAAGAGCTTAAACTGTGTAGACTCCAGCAAACGTACGAGTATAAACTATGTTAACACCGATCAATACAAAACCCTAAGGTCAACGCCGGTCAACGCATAGCCCAGGGTCAACGTCGATCAACGCGTTGTGATACAACTAATTGGTTCAAAGTCGACTCAATGACATGAGCCAAAATAAACTCACCAACTTCAATTCGAGATTTTGACAACGGTCAGACAATAAACGTAGCACCAGAAGAACTTTATCTATTTGACAAAACACTGAATAGACTAAAAAGTGGAGAAGTTAAGAACTGAAGCCAATTATAGGTCCTGTGGCACCGATTGAAGGTGGGGGTCTATCACATCCAAAACATTTCAAACTCATCTATAAAAGAATGAGGCTGAAACACTTTAGAGGGAGTATCTGTAGGCGTCAAAAATTGCCTATAGGTCCTCGAATGCAACTCGAATCAAAGAGTGGACGAATCGAGAAGGTTCACGTCAACCAGCTCACGCACGTCGGTCAACGCACGCGCGTCAATCAGTTCGCACGTGTCAGTCAATATGCGTACGTCAGTCAGCTCACGTGAGATAATCAGCTCGCACGCGTCAATCAGCTCGTACGTGTCAATCAACATGCACGTGTCGATCAACTCCAAGCGACCGAATGCACTCCAGATCTAACTTGCGCTCATCAGTCAGTTCCAAGCGCCGTAAAGAAGCTAACGAATGCATAAAGTAAGTTAGCAAATCGTACAAGTCAACAAGATGGTCAAATACGCAAAATGGCGGAAAATACAAGTCCCAGAAAACCGGAAAACACCAAAGAACTCAGCAAAACGCCAAAACCCCCGTGTCCGTGCGGGTCGACCGCGCTGACCCGTGCCCGCATGGGTCGCGGTGCAGTCGGACCAAGCCAACCCACGCCAGCGCGGCCGATCCCGCGGCTGCGCGGGTCGGCGGCTTTTCGGCAGGTTTGACCCCCGGACGCGTTTGTCGATGGGTTTGAGCAATTTTCTCAGGATTTATCTATTCTAGAGGTTCTTAACTGCCTAGATATCATCTACAAATGTGGTTAGGCCGTTATTGACTGAAGATAAGGCCAAATCACTTATTCTTATCCAAAAACCCCGCAACCAAAGCCTATAAATACAGGCCTAGGGGGGCTCATTTGAGGGGGCGGATTAATGATCAAGAGGAGGAGGTGCTGCGGGATTGAGGAGTCAAAGGAGCACGAATTTCAGTAAGGGTTGACAAATCTTGGCGAGTTCTTCAGCATAAAAAAGGAGAGTTCGAGAGATCCGACGCCCGTTTCCCCTATTTCCTTGAGATCAGGCTTGGTCTTGATCTCGAGATGAGCTATTGATTTTGCTTGGTCGATCTCAGCGCTTCAAATCAAATACTTCCTCGGTGAAGACGGAGCTCTATCGAATTTTCAACAACCAGATCTTATCGACGGTCATCCACGGATAAACCCCGGCACAAGCAAAGATCCTACGCAAAGCAGTGGGTGATAAACGTCCTCTGCGTTTTGTTTGAACGAGAATTGTATCTTTTATTTTCATTATGTAAAGGTCTTATAAAAAGACCGATCTTTTTAAACTTATTGTAACGATCAAAGTTGTAATGAGTTATACAATAAAGAAAATGATTTTTGACGCAAACATCCATCTTGCTAGATTTTGCTATGATGCACACAAACATAACAATGCTAATGCTCATTGTGCATCTCATGTAGCTTCTTCATCTCATACACATGCATATGCTTATCATGCACATCATAAACATGCTAATGTGTTCAAATGTGTTCTTTGTGGACGTTTTGGCCATTTGGCAAAATTTTGCTATGATTTGAAAAAGACTTCACTTTTGCCAAATGATTTTAAAAGACCATAAAAATTTAAGTGTGATCATTGTGGTATATTTGGTCATTTGACCAAGTTTTGTTTTGATTTGAAGAGAGTTTCCCATTTGCAAAATAATTTTAAAGAACAATCTATTTTTGCAAATGAGTCCCGTGCACAACCGTTTGGTCAACATAAGCAAATGTTTCCTTTCCATTGTACTTATTGTAATCGAAAAGGTCATTTAAGTAATTTTTGTTTTGATCGTGTTAGTGCACCACATGTGTCTAAATGGGTTCATAACCCTAGGGCTTTAAGCTTAAATGATAGAGGTCAAGTCCCTAAATCTTTTGGTACAAAGAGTTCTTGGGTACCAAAACAAATTTAATTTTTAAACCAAGAATTTTAGTGTTCTTATTTTTCCTTTTCTTGGTTTTGAAAATTATGTCTTAAAAATCTTTTGGTTATGAAAACAATTTTTTCTTGATTAATTCTTTTGTTTTCATGAAAATCTTTTGGTTATGAAAACAATTTTTTCTTGATTAATTCTTTTGTTTTCATGATTATTAGTTTAAATTTTCTTCATATGTTTGCTTTTATATAACCCCCCGGATTTATTGGGTGTTTATTACAAAATCTTGTTTACCGGGTGCTAAATTATTCATATGGGTTGAAACAAGCTCAAGATCTTGATATTGTTGCCTCTCTTGCATTTTGTCAAAAATTATATTTTGATTTGTTGCTTTGAATTTATTATATTTCACTTATATGATGATATTTATGTGTTTGTGCTTATGGATCATCTATTCACGCTTTATAATGCATTCTATGAGTGGTTTGATCATGTTCTTAAAAGAAAGTTTTCTTTATTTATCAAACATCGTTTTTAGATTTAAATCTTGATTTATGATTTCATTTGAGCAATTTGTTTTACCTTCTTTTGATTTCATAGATCTATCTTTATACACTATGTTTTTATAGTTGTGTTAATGAGACACTATTTTTATTTTTATGCATTCACATGTGTTCTCATTATCTTAATGTATGTGAGTAAATTTTTAGCATGCTCTTATCTATGCTTGCTCACATGTTTTGCCTTGATCTTTACTGCATATATTTTATATGGCATTTTGATAGGAGGAGCTAATCCCTATACTTGTTTTATACTCACCTATGCATATTAATAGGGGGAGCTTTCGCTCTCTTCATTCTTTTGTTCCCTTTTTTGATGTCGTCAATGGGGGAGAAATATTATGAGTATACATTTCCTTGTTTATATGAATGTGAATTATAATTTATTCATGCATATATCCTTTTTGTAAATTGTTTGTCATCATCAAAAATGGGGAGATTGTTGGCCTTCTTGTTTTAATAATGATTTAATAAATAATTTACATCTAATATTGTTTGTCTAGTGTTTGTATTTTGTTATTTATTATAGACAAATAATAAGTTGGAGGATGAATGGAATAGAGCTTCAACGATCATATCAAATGGAGGTTGGTGGAATAGTGATTGAAGCCTTGCAATTCAAGTTCAAGATTCAAGTTCAAGCTTCATCTGCGAGTGTACCAAGATAGATCTTCGTTGAAGATCACAAGCTTTGGTATAATTAATTTAGGTGTTTATATTATATGTGTTAAGTACTTTAAGCTCAATATCATATACACACATATTTTATTGGTTTCTTTGTATATATATATATAGTTATATATATATACACATTTTGACTTTTTGTTTATCCACAAACAAAGTTTTTACTAGCATATAAATAAATATTTATATTCATACATGTTTGTTTTTACGTGGATAAATTGGTTTGGTTTAATTTCATAGATATGAAACAAATATATATTCATATTCATACTCATATATTTCATATTGTATTGTATTTGTGAAAATACTATATTCATTGTTTATAGACTTCATAACAATAGTTTACATCTTTCTTCAAGTCTATAAAATTATTTTTTATTGTTTCAAAACATGGTTAGGCTAAAATGTCAAAACTCATATGTTTATATTTTTATGTTTTGGACTATTTTGTAAAATGATGATATTTTTCTTTTGGGAAGTCCTTTTTGAAAGTCAGTTTTTGTAGCATGTGTATTGTCATGTCTACAATTATTTTCTAAAGTTTTATATTTTTTTGAATTTATTTGATATTTTTAAACAGAGTTTTAAATTCAGAAAATCAGATTTTTGCATATGTCAGTTTGCGGTCGACCACCACGGTCGACCGCCCCTGAGTTCAGAAACTCAGTATGAGTTTAGTTGGCTCACGATCGATCGTGGCGGTCGATCATATGCAGTCCAGAGAGTTTCACGGTCGACCGTCGCGGTCAACCGTCAGCTTTTTAAAAGCCCAGTTTTGCTTTTTAGTTGCTCGCGGTCGACTGCGAGTTTCCTACGGTTGACCGTCGCTCTGTCTTTTTATTCCCAATGGCTATTTTCTACAGACGTTGTTTGGGGCTTTTTGGTATTTTGTTTGGGGTTTTTGGCTGAAGTTTTGGGAGGCTATAAATACCCCATTGATCTCAGTTCTCAAACCAACCAAGAAGTTTTTAAAACAAAAGATTAATAAGGGTTTAAGCTTGGTTAGTTTGTTTTAAGTTTGGGGTTTTACAAAGAGGAGCTTACAACAGTTGTTGAAGAGTTCATCTTTAATATTTTATCATCCTCTCCTTGTGTTTATAGAGAAGTTTTCTAACTCTTTTCTCTAGCAATATTATTATTGATTTTCATATTCGTATCATTGCTAGTTTGCTATTTGAGTTAGATTTTATTTTACTCATTGTTTATACACACCCACTTGAGCTTATTGTATTTGCATACATAGTATATTTAGGTTGGTGAGTGTTGTAACATTGAGAGTGAGCTTCATTGTGTTCTCATCCATATTTGAGAACAATTATTTGTTATTTTGTGAGATTGTAAAGTTTTCGGTGAGCTAGAAAACCGAGTGTGAGGAGTGTAGACGTTGATCAGTGAATGTTGAAAACCGACATTATGAGTGTTTGTGAACGTTGATTGGTGAGCGTTATAAAACGATATTGTGAGGTGTAAACGTTATTCGGGTGAGCGTAGAAAACCCGGTTGTGATAGTGGATTTTTTCCCCGGGAGTGGGGAGCGGAGACGTAGGACGGAAGGTCCGAACTCCGTGATCATTTGAGTGTGTTTGAGTTTGTCATTGGCGCATTTACTTATACATTTATTTTATATCGCCAATTGTCTATATTTTGCCCTATCACATTTGTAGTTTGTTTATTTTTACCATTGTGTTAGTTTATATATCCTTGCTCATATATTTGTAATATCTCTTTGCTAGGATATATTCATTTGTTCTCCTTGCTCATATATTTGTAATATCTCTTTGCTAGGATATATTCATTTGTTCATATTGCTTATCCTAGCTCATATATCTTGTTGTATTTCATACTTGCTAGGATAACTTATTAATTAGTTTTAATTGGTATAAAATTAGATTAGATTAGCATAAGACCCTAATCACCCCCCTTCTAGGGTCTAATAATGATTTGATAACTCTTGAAGTTGTTGGGCATGTAAATCCTTGACCCGTTGTACGAGTATTTTCATCTCGATTTTAAAATCTTCCTTCTGTTTGGCCAAGGCCTCTTGAAGGAGTTGATCCATTTGATCAATAGTGATCATGAATGATTCTTGATTTCGTCTCACACTAAATACTATATTATCTAAAGCAATTGCAGAGTTTGCATTTGATGCTTCATCTTCTAAGGAATTCCCTCTTCTCAGTCTAGGTCTGATAGTCCCGGACCACAACCAAGTGAGACGCTAAGATGCCCCGGTCAAAGGATCGGGACTGGAATGTCGGGTTGACTTCCCCTTGTCGGTCATGTTGATAGTGACCTCCGAGAATTCATCAACTTGACTAGTTGATCCTCTTTTGCGGAAGCGACTTGGCTTGGGTTTGGACGCTTTAGTGGAGATCCTTTCGAATACTGAGACTCTCCATGGAGCGGTCTTAGGACACCTACATTATGATAATACTATCCTGATTAACCTCTCACAAGGACAATGAGAGTCTGATCCAGGAGTACTTCTCTTTCAAGATTTATTCGTACCTCTAGTCCGATATTACAACTCATCGGCGTTGTGGCCAGAGCAACCTATCGGCCGTTTACTTGAGTTTTTAGGTATAACGCTGTCTTCTATCGGACACGTTTTCTTCTGAATAGGTAACACCTTGTTGGCATTTGCAGGAATCACATGTCTAGAATCACACCCTCGTGAGGGTGAAACCCTAATGGGCTCCTGATTCTCCACACGCACCCCCCAAGCGGGCAATTACTAGAATTAGTTTATTAGGAGGATGTATATGACCCCCAGTTTGAAGAGTTTCTCAGGATTTGTTCACTGGCCGCAAGCATTCTTTGACATGAGTCTTGCCTCGATCTTCATGTAGAGGACCCAGACGATCCTTCAATAGAATTCTGAATTTGGATAGATCCACGCTACCGTAGGGCTTCACCAGAAGTAGAGGAGTAATAAGGGTGGGATTGGAAGTTGATGGAGGCTGGAAAGCAGCCTTGGAGCTGGAATTAGACGAGAGACACGACTGATGTCTCTCCCCAAGTGGAGGCGTCTTAGCTGCTTTCGATGCTACTTTTGGCGCTGTTTTGGCCTTTGGCACCCAAACTTGCATTGATTTTGGTGATTCTTTAACCATCTCTTCCTTATGTAGGTCTTGTGCCTTTTGTACAAGGATCCGTGCATGCGTAAGAAGTACGCACCGCTTCTGGATGCGCTCCTTAAGAGTAGAATGGGTTCGTTTGACATGAACCCATTTGTTAGTTATCGTTTGGGAGGAGGAACCCATTGCTTGCTGTGGCGACGGCTTAGTGGTTTGGTGCCTTATGAATCCTAAGTATGCTTGATAGAGGAGTCCCTCCACCTGCTCCAGAGCTCTGGTGAACTGACGGGGAAGACATTGGCGCCACCTCTGATGAGCCCTCTTCGTCAGAATTGGTGCGCTTTCAATGGGCAACTCCTTGACTTGTGAGGAGTTGTCACGATCATTAGATCCGGCTTCCTTGGATACCGGAGAGGAGTCTTTAACAATAATTGGGTGAAGATTGACACCCTGGGCCTTTAGATTTGAAGATCAATGAATCTTCTTCAGGAAAGTGGTCTTCCTACGCTTGCAAGGAGAGGAAGATTTGGAGGAGGAGAAGGAGATGTACTACTCAAACTTTTGCTGATCGAACTTGTATTCGACCTCTTCATCCACATGGATCTTGATCATTGGCCACGACACGATAGTCTCGATAGCAAGGCTGTTAGCTCCTACTGTGGTTGCTAGCGTGTTCGCGTCGAAAGTTAATTTCTTTGAAGAATTCATTACAACTTCAGGCGTTTACAATGAATTCAAAAGAGGAGTCTTTTTTTAAGATCTCTCCACGCAAAAAATTGAAAAATTATGACTTTCTAGAAAACACACGCAGAGAGATTGTTTATTGGTCTTCTGCTTGCATGAGATCTTTGCTGGTGCTGGGTTTATCTGTGGACCACCAAATGATCAGATCCGATTGATTTTGTTGCCTCGTGAAGGAGACAAGAAATTGAAGTGAATATCTCAGTAATGGTGAGATAAACACTTTTCTCAAGATCATAGCAATGGTGTGATCTCGAGGGAAGCAGATGAACGAGGCTGAAGCAGTTACAGATCTATCAAACTCTCCTCCTTTTTGTCGAAGAACTTAAACTCACCAAGAACTTGCTTCCTCCTTGCTGAAATTTGTGCTCCTCACTCTCTAATTCGACAGGGCTTCATCGGCAGCTCCAAATTCCCCCTCTCTATGAATAAAGGCCCTAAGGCTGTATTTATAAGCTTCAGAAGCTCTGTTTTTGGAGAAGAATGAATGATTTGACCTTATCTATCCTCAGTTATAACCACTTAACCACATTCAAAGATAATCTCAAATCATTTGGAGAGGCTGGACCAAAGGAATCCTAAAATCTTATCGAAAAATAGGTTTTCGGGAGGTTATATGGGCAAAAACAGCCTTTCTGGACGTGAGACACCATTGGTGTCTCATCCAAGGCTGAGACGCCGTTTGGTTCGTTTCGATTATTTTGCCTCTAATTCTCCAGTCCAATCTTAGAATGATGTGATTCAAGATGCGTTGGAAAGCTAGTGAAAAGATCTACAACATCCCCTAGGTGAAACACACATGGAGTGAACAAGACACGAGTGGCACTTCACCTTTCGTTGGTGAAATAAAACTACCGATCGAGTCGCTTCTTTGCTATTTTGCTGTCCCGTTAACTCGTATGTTTTGTCAACTTGCTTCATACACTTGTTAGCTTCCTTACGATATCAGATAATCCTTGTTGACTTGGATAATAACTTCATTGTCTTTTCTCTATCTCGAGCTGCGTGCGGGAACCTATAGGTAATTTTCGATGCCTACACTAATCAAGCAATAACTATTCTCTTAACTCGACTGTGCGCAGAGACTCCATGCTAATTTTGAAAAGGTGTTGGAGTACAAAAGAATGGCTAGGGAAATGACTGAGAGGAAAGTTGCTGCTTTGGAGGCTGATCAGGAGGTTTGGAGCCGTAGTGAAGGAAAATGGCGTTGGGAGTTAGAGATGAGCGAAAGCATGATTTAGGGCCTTCAGGGGCATCACACCAAGTAATCAACAACTATTGCCAAGCTAAAGTAGGTGATTGGCCATTACCAGTATGAGATCATCGAGCAGGTGGCCAAATCCAATATTTGGCTAAAGAGGCCTAGGGCGAGAAGCGCTCAAGACTAGATGCTCAAGAATGTGCTCAATCTGCTTGACTGACTACCGAGAATCGGAAGCTTGATCTCTAGAAGGAACGGTCGGCCTATAAGGCATCTCAAGACACCATTTGATCTCTAGAAGCTTACTTTGCTTTTTTGGATTCAGATACTTATAGGGTAGAGATTGTGGAGAAATATCGCACTGATCCTTTAGGTAAAGTAGAAGTGTCGTTAGCCTACAAGACATGCTTTGACTATCTTCTGGCTTTACTCCCTCCCAAGTCTCTGCCCACCCTAGACCACATTTATTACATCTTCCATTTCTCTAACTATCTTGACATTTTGAAGAACATAGAGACGAGGGGAGGGGGAATAATGTTAGATGTGGGTGGTAGGGATGAAGGAGACGAGTTGGGAGATAACAAAGATGAGACTACCGCTACTGATATTTAGCCGACCTCTGTTCCTGAGTCGAGTATTGCTTTTTTAAGTCTGACTCTCGACCCGAGCCAAGTTCCATGAAGGTATAATGTATCTTTCTTCTTTTTTTATAAATTCAAATGTAAATGATGATGTAAATTCTGTGATATATGAATGAAGATTTGAACTTTTCATCCTTTCTATTAGCGGAAGCTTGTGTGTTATGCTGTTCATATTTGTTTCTTTATAGTTTTACCTTACTAATGAGATTAGTTGCTTGAAATGAGTCAGCTCTTTGAGTTGAGGCAACTCTGATACGCGTAGGGCGAGTGTTGTGATTTGCTTTCGTACGTCACTTGTTGGTGACGTAAAGCCTTGGGTTATAAATGATGCCAAGGTCTTTTGTAGATGGAGTGCCATGACTTTACTCAAGTAATTGATATCGAGGTCTTTAGAGTTGAAGCCGATCGAAAGGTTGGTGTGCCTTGGTTTTATACCGATAGGGCACCAAGGTCTTTTATCGATGGCGTGCCTTGATTTTACTCGTGCGATACCAAGGTATTTTCATGTAAATCAAGTGAGTCGTGCCTTGGTTTTATCCTAAGGGGTACCAAGGTCTTTAGGTACGTGCCTTAGGCTTAGGTGGAGGCCAATGTCTTTTGGTACATGCCCTGGGCTTAGGTGGATGCCAAAGACTTTTGGTATGTGCCTTGGGCTTAGGTGGATGCTAAGGTCTTTATGTCAGAATTGACTGAGTTGATGATGTGTCTTGGTTTTACCCTAAAAAGGTATCAAGGTCTTTTGTTGAAGACGTTCCTTCGTTTTACTCATGCGATACCAAGGTCTTTTTGTATGTGCCTTGGGCTTAGGAGGATGACAAGGTCTTTATGTCAGAGTCGACTGAGTTGATGATGTGCCTTTGTTTTATCCTGAGAGGGTATTAAGATCATTTGTCAAAGATGTTCCTTGGTTTTACTCATGCGATACCAAGGTCTTTTTGTATGTGCCTTGGGCTTAAGAGGATGCTAAGGTCTTTATGTCGGAGTCAATTGAGTTGATGATGTGCCTTGATTTTATCCCGAGAGAGTATCAATGTCTTTTGTTGTAAGTCGACTCAGCTGGGCCTCATGCCTTGGGTTTATTCATAATGACCAAAAGGACTTAGGGTACGTGCCATGGACTTAAGTTGATGCAAAGGTCTTAAGATGAGTTTACTATGTTGTGGCGACTCGGCCTTGTATTCCCATGAAAAACTATAGTACTGCTAGAGTATAGCCAAAAGAGCTAAACATATTTTATATCATACGTAACATGTATAAACAAGATTATTAAAAATATTTCTTAAAATGCTCGATGTTTAAGGGATGTTGCAAGATCCTTCCATCAGAGCTTCTCTATCGTTAAGTGCCTGGACGCACTTCTTCGATGATAGTTGTTGTGGATGAATTTGGTTGAGAAGTTCATTGGTGAAGGCCGCACACTACTGTTGGAAAGACTGAGAGATATGTTAAGTGGATTTCTCTAGCTGAGCTTGAGTGACGTAGTCTGCACATGGTTCTTCAAGGACAGGATGGATAGGCCTACGTGTAAAACCAGACATCATGATCGAAGAAGAAAGAAGGCCTCACGGTGGGAGCCAAACTGTTGATGTCAGTTATTAAATAGGGGGTGTGTGTGATAATTTGTGGAATGATTAGGGTGCTCTAACTCCTTTTGATGAGTGGTTTTGGGGCTCGTTGTTCTTCCTACACATGAAGGAACTCGTAAGAGGGCGGAGGTTAGTTCTCTGGATATTCCTCTAACGATCAAGTCATGCAATGACTATAATTTTTTGATATTGATTTGATTAATTTTTGTAGTATTTTAAATATTAAATTATTTTTTAAAAAAGAGTGTTTATATTTTTCCTAATTTTTATAATTTTCTATGATTTAAAAACCCAGTTTTATGTTTAACGGTTCTATTAATTATAAATTTAATTATTACAGTAAAAAATTTTTAAATTAATATTTGGTTATTTACTATTGCTATTATCATTAATTATCTTGTATTAATATTTAGCCTGCACCCCTTATCCCCTACCTCTATATATGACTGTTAGCAAATCAGCATGACAGTCAATCAGTTTTCTGGCTGTTCCCTCTCCCCTAGATCACTCCCAGCAACCCATCCCCCTCACCCTCTTAAAATAACATTCTCCTCCTCCTCCCTTCCTTAGATTTTCACGCCAACCTCCTCATTTTCTGCTTCCCCACACTTCTCTGTGTCCCCTGCTAACACCTCTCTCCTCCTCAAAAAACCCCCTCCCTCTCCAATTCTCACAACAGCCCTCCTCCTCACCCTTCTTCATCACCCCTTCTCCTTCGTTCCCGTCTCTCTCTCTCTCCTCACGCTCCAGCTCCAACTTTAGCCCCCCTCTCTCTCCAACTCCAACTCTAACCCAACCGCCTCCATCTCCACACCTCCGCCGCCGTTCCTCCACGCCAGCTCCGCCTCCTCCGCTCAAACTCAACCACCATTCCTCATCACCTTCTCATCCCCCTCCCTTCACAACCAGTGCCACCACCCCCACCTCTTTGTCACCACCAAAACGCTCCATCCTGTCCCCCCTCCAAGTCCAGCCTCCACGTCCAGCCCGCGCGCCGTTCCTCTCGCTATACCGTCGTCGCCTACCCTCACTAGCGCCGCCTAACGACGACCAATTGTCTCCGCTCCACAATTCCCTACCATTCATCACCTTCTCCTCCTCCTTTCTACCCAACCCAGTACCGCTAACACCTCGCAGCTTGCGCTCAACTCCCTGCCAGCTCTCTCTCCTCTCTCCTTCACTACTGACCAGCAATAACCACGCAGCTGCCAACCTTCAGACCCTCTGCAACCACTCTTAAGCACCGCCTCCTCCTCTCCTACACCCAACAACCGCCCCCATACAATAAGCCGTCATCTCTCCTACCTAATCCCCTACCACTACAATCAACTCCCTCACTCCTCCATTGCCATCTTCGACCACACCTCAGCCCCTTGTAGCCACCGTCGCCTCCTCCTCCTCAGCCCCGCTAGTGCCCACCGAGACACCCCGACGATCCCGGCAACCTCCTCCCACCTCCGGCAATCACAAACAATGGGGAAAGGCTCTGAACAGTGAGGAACAAACCCGATCAGTGAGCAATTGCACTACAGAAAGCTGTAGCTTTGTGCTAACTTCGCACGCACTTTTCGATCACCTCCGACCTTCGTTTCTACTACCGTCTTCTCTCGTGAGTAGCCCTATTTGATTTTTATCACCTCCAATTTGTATCATGCTCTAACTCACTCTCTATCTCTCTTGGTATCATCCGAAATATTGCTGGATGACAAGCAGTTCGAAGAAAACTACAGCTTTGTGTCGACTTCGCACGCGCTTTTTGATCACCTCCAACATTCGTTTCCGCCTTCGTCTTTGCCGCTGTGTAGCCCTTTATATTGTCTATCACATGATATCTCCATCTCGCTTATACTCATTGTCTACCTCTCATTATATCCCTTTGACTATCGCTCATCGTTACTAATACCTCTCTTTTGTATTCTAACTGATTGACCATCTGGCGAGCCCGCGGAACCCGTTGTGAACCACGCAGCAACCTCGACGATCCCCACTACCCCTCTATGACACTCTCGACGTTCGCGAGGCAAGATCCTTTTCTCATTGACTCGTCATTATAATTTTTAGATCCGTTGTGAATTAATTATGTGCATATTTAGGCTGTATATGATTATGTTGTAGGGTATATTACGATAATCTACGTGGGTTATTGATGAATGATATTAAATAATAATAATGTGATAAATAATACTGCTGTAGTTATATTTGTGAAGTGATGAGCATTATATGTATTTTAAAGCCTATATATGATGAGTGGAAATGTTAAAAACTAGATTATGATTAATTATGAGATGTTTTTTGAAAGAAAGAATACTTTTAAAAATTATTTTGAATTATTAATTATGAGAAATAATTTAAGGGAATTTATTTTGAAAAAAAGGATTATTTTAAATTATTATAATAATAAATATTTTAAAAGAATTTATTTTGGAAAATAAATTATTTTGGATTATTATAATGGGAAATATATTAAAAAAATTTATTTTGCAAAAGGATTATTTTAAATAAAAAAATTTATTATTTTAAAAGACTATTTTAGAATAATTTTATGAGAACTTTAGAGATCTGAATAGTAAGATATTGATGAAATCAGTTTGCATGCATATACTGCTCATAGTCACTGTTCACATACATCATACTGTTCATAGTTGTTATTTATGATTTATAATTCTTAGATTTAATTATGTGATATACTATGATATTATTGCACATGATCAATTGCATCTATTATTTATTGTTGTGATTGAGAACCATTAATTGTTCATGACTTTAGTGAAATTACGTGTTATGTACAAGACCTAGAGACATGTGTTGCGTTGACTTAGAAAAACTAGAAGAGTTGGGATGAGAAAGTCTTGGTTCATGTGATCAGATGTGGCTATTGATGTATTTCTCAGACTCGTAACAGTGAACCGTTTCGCACTGGGGTTGGTTTGCTAGGCCAGTGACATGTTTCGTCACTTTGGTCAGTGACCTGTTTCGTCACCCGAGTTTTGCTTGAGTTCGGACCAGACCAAAATTGGATTGCGTGTAGTTGTCTCACCGAACCGTTTTGCGGGTTTGGATTCACGTAGAGGATTTGTGAACAGTCAGTTATCCGATAATATGAATGTTGACTTTTTGAGATGTGGACTAGTGATCTATTATATGATGGCTAGCTGCTTGACCTCGTTACTTGGTTGATATTTAGATTCTTCTAATTATTATACTCTAGTGGTAGATTGCATTTAGATTATTAGAATTCCAGTGTCATGCTTCTATTGTTATTATTGTTATTGCATTGGTCGTTCGACTGTTTCTATTCTTCCTTGTGGGATCTTGCCGTGTGCCATGCATGCTGACATATTTCTATTCTCTCATGTTGTATGTCAGATTTAGAGGACAGACAGGATCAGTAAGAGCCAGAGTATTCTCAGCAGGAGTACTTTGTAGGCAGAGCAGAAGAAGAAGCCGAAGCTTAGTTTTTTCTTTTAATTAGTTGACTGTCCTAGTTTACTGTAGTAGCCCTTTCCATTTCTACTTGATCAATGTATTTTTATATTTCTCCAGTATTTTAGTTGGATAGTTTTGTATCAGGGCATGTTTGACCCGAATATTAAGTCTTAGATGATATTTCTTTTATGATATGGATCATTTTGTTCTGAGTTGTTTATTATATTCTTGCTAACTATGATTGGGGACTTGTGACTTCACATTATATTGCTTGACATTTTACGTATTAGATTGAACATAAAGGGTCTAGTACTTATTTCTCCTTAGTCGATACGTTCCATGGTATTTTAGAAAGTAGGGTGTGATAAGTCAGTAATTGATCTGGAGTCGAAATAATACAGTTAGTTCTCTATTACATAAAAAAGGCCACAGAGAGCTACGTCATGTAGTGCTGCTCCTTTTATAGTGGGTTCGAAAGGCAAGAATGTAACTTGGGCAGAGTCCAACTAGACAGCTAAGTCGGCAAACATGTGCTATGCGTCGATTGTTGAATGAGTTAAGTCATCTGGTCATTTATTATGGGAATGACAATAGGTGCTTAGTACTGACTGAGTCCTATGAGTCATAAAGACTATAGGGGCTAGGGTAATAATGATGTTGTCAAGTCTATTAATGTGAGAGTAGTCGGCTGGCAAGGGGTTCGAGGTAACTGTTATCTTTCAACTCCTCAATTCTCGGGCTGAGAAGTACCACCTTTTTACTGAATAGTGGGCTGAGTTGTATCGCTGGTGGTCAATTTGGATGTTGGCTGAGTAGTACCGCCTTTTGACTCGATTATGCAAGATGTTGGCCAATCACGTTGGCCATGGTGAGTCAAATGTTATCCTGGCTTTGAATTAGTTTGGTTAGACAAAGTGTTAGACACGTGTCGACTTCTCTGTGGAGAAATATTTAGTATTTTTATGGGTTATAACAATGAGAAAATAAAAGTGGGGGAAACAAAAATTTACGTTGTAAAATGATGGCCCCTTAAAGGCAAATCTTCATCTTCACTTCATCAACAAAGAAGAAGAAGAATGAAAATTTAAAAAATAAAATAAAATATTTATTTATGCAAATTTAAAAAGTTTAAAAATTAAAAGATCTAATTAAAGGTCCTCCTTCCTAAAATAAAAGTTTATAATTTTATTTACACCTAAATCCCTCACCCTTTACCCCTATTTATAGTCTACCTTAATCACCAAGAGCCATTGGATTAACCTCGGGCTCTAAGAAATAAATCTCAGTCATTAATTGATTGTGTTATGAAGCAATCGGTTGGCCAATTGATTAGCCAATAAATTAGCTCCTAACAAAATTTAATTCTTTGTTGACTTGCTGACCTATTTTTTTTTCGCTTAGGCTTCTGGGCTTGATTTTAAACTTCAATAAAAGATTAAAAAAATGAGAGAATCTAAGTTCTTTTGGGCTTTTATTTATTAGTTCTTCATTAACATACAAATTAAGATAAAAATACTTTATTAGCAGATATTAATTCAATAAAATAGATAATGAGGGTATAAAAGTGTAATAAAATATGATGATCAGATAATTAATTAGTTAATTGATTAGCCCATCAATTAGTTCACAACTTATTTTATTTTCTTCTCTTTGACTTGTTGACTTTATTACTTTGGGATTTTTTTACTTTGTGGGCTTCTCTAGGCTTTAATATAGGCTTCAGAATGAGGTATTTGACTCCTGTAAGCTCTTATTCGACAATTCTTTATTACCTACAAATTAAGATAAAACATATTATTTATAGATATATTTATTCAAATAAAATAGATAATGAGAGTATCAAAGTATAATTAAATATAATGATCAAATACAGCCACACCTAAACTTTTTTAGTCCTCTAGCAAGGAAGAAAATAAAAAACAAGAAAAATTCTGACTCACTTTCACGGAATCATGGTTGTATTTAGCATATATAATAATCTTTTAAACCCTTAAGTTACCCCAGAGGACGAGTTGTAGTCTCATGGGGGTTTGTAATGAATATACTCATAAAATTTGGTTAACTTGCAACTTTGAAAAAAATCAATAGAGAATTAATTCACTTGATATCTTTAAACAATCTAATTAAAACCAGTGTTTACCCAAAAAAATATTTATGCATCACTCCAAAGTAAACTTATAGAAAATCCTCTCATTGTAGTTATACAAAAGAAAGTTCAACTTAGAGACTTTATTTTTAATTCTAAAAAGAAAATGCTAACTCTTTATATCAATCAATCTAAGCTTCTTGATCATTTTATTTTCCAAGAATATATATATATATATATATATTATTATATATATATAATATATATATATATATTATTATAATATTATATAGATATATAGAGATGAGAGAGAGAGAAGAATAGATTAATGCGGCATTACCTTGTGATAGGAGGAGATTTCCTCATTGTCGCCTACGTGGCACAATCGCCCACCATCCTCATAAAGTAGGATAAAATCCTCACCCAACTCACACTCTCCTCTCATCTACTTTATGTTGGCATGGTGTGGATTAGGCCCACATAGCGCATCAAGGTAGGAAATCCGCCTCCTTGATTAAGGATACCCAGTAATCTCATATATAATATATATTATATATATATATATATACATATATATAATATATATATATATATATATATATATTATATATATATATATATATATATATATATATATATATATATATATTATTAATATTATATATATTATATAGTATGAAAATATGCCGGTATGCTTGGTACCAAACACAAATTTTTATGCTGGTAGTCATGCTGTCACATCTCCATCCACTCCCTACCCATGTGAATGTGGCTCCTAATGAATGAGTGAATTGGGATATGACACCTCACTATCAAGCACAACGTTTTGTGTTAGTACCAAGTATACCGCATATTTTATATATATATATATATATATATATATATATATATATATATATATTATATATATATATATATATATGAGATTAATGGGTATCCGTTGACAAGGAGGGGATTTTCCTCCTTGACAATGATGTGCTCTATCAACTGCTCCACTATGTTGAGGAGAGAGAATTTTATATGGATAGGATTGTGTCACATCATTGTCAAGGGAGGGCAAGTCCCCTCCTTGTCGAAGCGATACCATTAATCTCTCTCTCTCTCTCTCTCTCTCTCTCTCTATATATATATATATATATATAATATATATATATATATATATATATATATATATTATATATATATATATACTATATATATATAGAAAAGAAGAAAATAAAATAGGCACAATTTAACGGCGAAAAGCAAAAGAAAATATGAAATAAAGGGAAAACAAAAACAGAGATGATAAAGAGAAAAGATGACTAGTCCCCATTCCCATACCTAAATTTTAAATTATCCTCAATGCACACTAAATAATGCAAAGAGTAAAACATATAGAAAATGAAGTACTTACATTTTATTCTGCCAACCTTGAATAATAATAAATTGATAAACATCTACAATCACCTTTCTAATAAGCATGAGGAGGATGTAGCCAAAATATATTTTCTCTCTTTTTTTCTTTTATTTCTTTCTTTTTTTTAAAGAACAAGAATCTCTCAAACGAGAGAAAAATAAATTCTCTTTATTATTCTTATTATTATGAGACAAAGAGTAAAGATATAGAATTAAATTTTTAAAATGAAAAGTTCAAGTTCTACATCAAATTATTCCTTATTAGTGAACATTCTATCTCATATTTTAAAGAAGTTCAAAATAATGAACTCTATCATTTGCTTAAATTCTATACTTTCTAGTAGTTTCAGCAATTTTTGTAGCATTTTATGGTTGATTAGTAAGGAGTAATTAATCAAACAAAAATCAATGTGTACGTCATTGACGTCTGTAGGTGTCAAAAAGTGCCTATAAGTTCCCGTACGCAGCTCGAGATGAAGCGAAGAAGACGAACGCCATCATTTGAGTCAAAGGAGATTATTCGATACCATAAAGAAGCAAACAAGTGCTCGAAGTGAGCCCGAAAAGAGTATGAATCAGCGAGGCGTGCGAAACGACAAAACGACGGAACAAGACCAAAATAAGGCTTCGCCACTTGCGAGTCATATCGAAATGACCCACTGGTGTGCGAGTCACATTGAGGTGACTCATACATGGCGAGTCACCTCAACGTGGCTTGCACACATGAGAGTCACATTGAAGTGACTCGCATAGTGCCGAGTCACCTTGAGGTGACTCATACATGGCGAGTCACCTCAACGTGGCTTGCACACATGAGAGTCACATTGAAGTGACTCGCATAGTGCCGAGTCACCTTGAGGTGACTCGCACACTCAGATGCCAAAGACGTGTATTTCGTTGATTTTCTTGGGATTTGATCTTTCCACTACCTCACTAACTACCTTGGGATCATCCCTAAACATGTTTAAGCCATTATTAACTGAAGATAATATCGAATCATAAATTCTTATCTAAAACATAGTATCTGAAGCCTATAAATACAAGCCTAGGGCCCCTACACACGGGTGATTGGAAATTAGAGCTTTGTGGCGAGGTGCTTCCGAATTGGAGAGTAGAATCATAAATTTCAGAGGGAGGCAATCAGATCTTGGTGAATTTTGGCAAAAAGAGGAAGCTTTTTCGAGAGATCTGAGATTGTTTCCATCGTTCCTTAAGATCAGACTTCGTTTTGATCTTGAGAAGAGTACTTATTTCACTTTGTTGAGATATTTACTTCAGTTCTTATTTCTTTTGTTAAACAAGATCAACCAGATTTGATTCTTGGTGGTCCACGGATCAAAGAGTCCCCAGCACAGGCAAAGACCTCACGCAAGCAGCGATTGATAAACAATCATGCGTGTGTTTCTAAGAGATCATATCTTTTTGTTTTATTTGTGTAGAAAAGTTTTAAAAAAAGTCTCCTTCTTTTGAATCTATTGTAATCGATAAACATTGTAATGGATTCCGTGAATAAAAAGGTTTATGATGCAAACACGCTAGCAACCATAGTGGGAGCCAACAAGCTCTCTACTGAGACTGTCGTATCACAACCAAGGATCAAGATCCCGGTTGATGCAGAGGTAGAGTACGAGTTCGACTAGCAAAAGTATGAGGAATACCTCTCCTCCTCCTCCGGATCCTCTTCCTATCACAAGTGCAAGAAGATCTCTTCTTCAAAGAAGGTTCGCGGGTCTTCAGATCTAAAAAAAACACAGGGTGATGACTCTAGCTCAGTTATTGCTACAGTTCCTCCACGTAACGCCCCTCTGGCATCCAATGAAACCAGATCTACTGATCAAAACAACTCCTCCTCTGTCAAGGAGTTAGTTGTTGAAGGCACACCGATTTTGTCGAAGAGGTCTCGTCAGAAGCAATGCCAACACCTCACATGTCAACTTGCCAAAGCCCTTGGAGCCGGTTAACGGCATCCATTATCAGGTGGATCTAGAATTCAGGAAGCGTCAAATGCCTCAGCTACCTCTACAACAAGTGATTGACCCCTACTCGAAACCATCAACCAATGAATGGGTCCGTGTCAAAAGGACCTGCTTGACTCTTGAGGAACGTATTCAGAAATGCTGTGCACTACTCACGCTTGCACGAGTTCTTGTGTAGGAAGCACAGAAGTTGCACAAGCAAGAGGAGGCTAAAAACTACCTAAACAATGCTAAGTCTGGAGGCCAAAGTCTAAAAAAAGGTCAAAAACAACTCGGACAGCGGCCGAAATGATCAGAAAACCCTATCCACCTTAAAGTGGCTCGGCCAAGGCTGAGCAACCTCAAAGTGGCTCGCACTAAGGTCGGTACCAGCCTCGCCACTCATTATTGTTTCCATGTCTCCAACAACCTCTGTTTTTGTTCCAGATGATCCCATACCTCCGTTGAAGTCTTACGACAGCATGGATCTGTCCCGATTCAAGATGACGATGACTAATCGTCTTGGTCCTTTGCACGAGGATTGAGGAAAAGCTACAGTTAAATAGTGTTTAGTTCCAATGAATAAAACCCAAGTCACTCTTCATGCCGGGGGGTCGTGCACGTCTGCCCAACATGTCAGAGCCATCCCATATTAGGAAAATTCTTGTAACTACCCGCCTTAGATTGTGTGTTTAAGTCCAGGACCCCGTTGAGGTCCCAGACTTACGAAAGCGTGCTTCCAAACATGTGTCTCTTGAGAACGCCAACAAGGCGTTACATCCTCAGAAGGAAATGTGTCCATCAGACGAAGTCGTTATACCTAGAAAGTCATGCCAACACACTATAGGTTGCTCCGGTCATCATGCCGATAAGTTGTACTATCATGCTGGGGGTATGAATAAGTTTTGAAAAAGAAGTATCTAGGAAACAGACTCACTGTCATTATGAGAAGCTTATCAGGGCAGTGTTATCAGAATGTAGCTGTCCCAAGACCGCTCCACAGAGGGTCTCGGTATTTGAAAGACTTTCCATTGAAGCGTTGAAGCCCAAGACAAGGTGTTTTCACAAGAGAAGATTGGCCGTTCAATATGATGAACTCCAAGAAGTCACCATCAACATGGCCAATAAAGGGAAGTCACTGCAACGTTTCAGTCCCGATCCTTTTTCGAATATATCCCAGCATTTAACTTGACTACGATCCGAAACTATAAGACATAGGGATTATCGGCGAATACAAAGAGGATTATCCTTAGACGATGAAGCATAGGACGCTTGCTCTGCAGTCGCTTCTGATAGTATGGTTTACAGAACAGGATGAGTTCGGGAGGCATTCATAATTAATCCTGATCAACTGGCTTAAATGCTTCAAGATGCTTTAGCTAATCAGAAGGAAGACCTTAGAGGTGAAATAAAGATGTAGAGGGAGTTAAACATGTAGTGCATAAGGGAATTACGAGCCCAACAACTTCAGACTTTGTCAAATCAGTTTGGTGAATCCAGTCATCGTAACACTACCAATCAAGTAGATAGTGATTCAGAAGTGGAAGAGAATGTCTATGCTGATACCCTTCCCAACAACGAAATTATGGGGGTGGTCCTAACTATAATGACAACACTGAGGGTGGACCCGTCGTTCCTCCCCAAAATCGCCCGAAGAAAGATGCAGACGAGGACAAGAAGATGAAGGATCTCGAGAGCAAAATCAACGCATTAATGTATGCTCAAGAAGTAAAGAATGTTAGACCCTAGAGGGGGTGATTAGGGTCTTATGCTAATCTAATCCGATTATATGCCAATTAAAATTAATTAACAAGTTATCCTAGCAAGTATGAAATAAAACAATATATGAGCTAGGATAAACAATATGAATAACGAGATATATCCTAACAAAGAGATATAAATAATATATGTGCAAGGATATATAAACTAACAAAAGGGTAAACAAAATGAACTACATAGTGGATGAAATAAATGAGCAATGCACAATTGGCGATATAAGATAAATGCAAAAGAAAATGCGCCAATGACAAACTCAAACACACTCAAATGATCACGGAGTTCGAACCTTCCGTCCTACGTTTCCGCTCCCCACTCCCGGGGAGAAATCTACTATCACAACCGGGTTTTCTACGCTCACCTGAATAACATTTACACCTCACAGTATCGATTTTTAACGCTCACCGAACAACGTTCACTCCTCACACTCGGTGTTGGCCTTCTTGTTTTGATGATGTTTAACAAACAATTTACCACTAATGTTGTTTGTCTAGTATTTGTGTTTTTTTATTTATTATAGACAAACAACGTTGTTGGAGGATGGATGGAATAGAGCTTCAACGATGATATCCAAAGGAGGTTGGCGGAATGTCGGTGAAGCCTTGCAATTCAAGTTGAAGATCCAAGTTCAAGCTTCATCCGCAAGATTACCAAGAAGAGCTTATTGAATATCAAGATCTAGCTTGGGTAACTTAGTTTAGGTTTTATATTATGTGTGTTAAGTACCTTAAGCTTAATATCATATACACACACGTATTTGGTTTCTATGTATATATATAGTTATATATATACATGCATGGTTTTGAGTTTTTATGCTTTGGACACACTTGCAAAATACATGAGTTTTCACAAATGGAAATTCAATTTGAGAAATTTTTTTTCTAACATGTTTGTTTTCATGTTTATAAACATTTCGTAAAGTTTCATCAAGTTTGGAATTGATTTGTTATGTTTAATGGAATTTACAAAATCATGTTTTTGTTCGTGCACATGTTCGTGCATGTTTTATAAAACAGATGAGTTTTCATAAATAGGAAGTGTTATTCAAAAAATTATTTATTTGAAATGTTTATCTACATGTTTAGAAACTTTACTCAAAATTTTACTATTTTTGGAGTTGATTTACTGTGCCCAATTGATTTTACAAAATCGTGTATGTCAGCAGTTTTTCAGAAACTATAAATATGTGTTCAAACATTTGATTTTACAAAATCGTGTATGTCAGCAGTTTTTCAGAAACTATAAATATGTGTTCAAACATTTATTTCTATCATCTTAGAAATTATTTTTCAGAAATTCTTTCTCTAACATGTTATTATACATTCCTAAAACCGTCCCACAAAATTTCATATTTTTTGAAGCTGTTTTACTTATTTTAATTGATTTTATAAAGCTAAATACGCAAATTTCCAGAATGCTGGATTTTGGGGTATTTTTGTCTTTTCAGCCTATAACGGCTAGTAACGGCTAGATTTTGATATTTTCGATTTTTGGGGGTTTGTGGCTGGTTTAAGAGGATATAAAAAGCCCTCAACTTTCATTGTTTCTTATGGATGTTTAAGAGAGTTTTAAAAAAAGTTTTACAAGTTTGTTTAAGGGTTTTTAAGTTTGTTTCAAGAGTTTGTTTATGAAGAACTTTCACAAGGAGCTTGAGGAGATCATTCTTTGGTGTTTGGGCATTCAACTCTTCTCCCTCTCTCTCTTGTCATCTTTAGAGAAGTGTTTCTAAACTCAATCTAGCTTTACATTTATATATAAATGTTTGATTATCATTTTATTAAGCTAGAATTTATTTGAGTTTAGTTTGATTTGATTTACGCTTTGTTTACACACACAACCATTGAGCTTATTGTATTTGCATACATTATATAATTGAGTTGTGGGATTGTGTGACATTGAGTGTGAGCCTACATTGTGTTCTCACCTTGTATTAGAGAACAAACACCTTGTTATTGTGCCTAATTGTATAGATCACTTTGTAATACACTTGTACACCGAGAGGAGTGTGTGGTGAGAGTCGGGGATCATCCCAAGAGGAGTGGCGTCGGTTGACGAACCTAGGAAAAGGTTGTAACCAAGCACTTGAGGGAGATACGGCTAGGTCCAACACTTGTGAGGGTGTAGAGTGGGTTTGCAAGAGTGTGAGTTGTAGAGTTTTAGGTTAGCTAGAACTTCTTCTGCTTCTTTGTTCGAAAGGCATCGGAGTAACAAACCATCGTACCCTCTACGATATAATGTATGGGTTTCGGTATTATAGAAGAACCTTGGTGCTCTTCGGCGGATTGATTCCCTTCCCTTTACATCCTCTGGCAGAATACCATATTGGACGTAGTCAACGATATGAAAACGCCAATCTCGAGACTCAGACCCAATTTGAGTTGAATTCACCTCCTTGGCGTTTATGTTTCCGTCATCTTCCTCTTTAGTATCTATGTCGTATATGGGTATGCAAAGCTGATGCGTCCTTACTGTGACTAACAGCTCAGTTGCGGGAGGCTGCGCAAGTGATACCGCTAGTGCTGCCAGTGCATCCGCATAAGCGTTCTGGAGATGAGGGATATATTCAATAAAGAATTCTTCAAAAGAGTCTGTCATTTTGATGGCCTCCTGGTGGTACGGGATCAGGTCTTGGTTCCTGACTTTATACTCTCCACGGACTTGGTTGACTATCAATTGAGAATCCCCAAAAGCCTCGAGATATTCGACCCCCAGCTCTTTGGCGAAACTGAGTCCAATGAGAAGCGCGTTGTACTCAGCTACGTTATTGTAACACGGACTAGTCAGTGAATAAGCCCGAGGCATCACATATGCTTCCCTGGGGAAATTAAGACAACTCCAACTCCGGAGGAAACTGTAGAACCTCCCGGGGTTATTGCCCTATTAACTGCCCTTGAAGCACCACCGAAATATAATTGCCATACTTGTTGGTGCGACGTAGTGTTAACCTCGTGGGTTTCATCCGGCAAGTCATCATATACTTCTGCCGTATCCGTTGTCGGGTGTGCCGCCAAAAGATCGCAAATCGCTTGTCCTTTGATCGACTTCTGTTGCTTGAAGTGCAAATCATACTGGGACAATAGAAGGGCCCATTTCGTTAACCGCCAATTCATAGAGGCCGGTTACGTCATAAATACCCGTACTGGATTAACGTTAGAAATGACGTAAATCGTCTGTCCAACCAAGTAATGCCGCATCTTTTGCATTGCGAATACCAATGCGAGGCATTCTTTCTCGATCATTGGATATCGAGACTCGGCGCCTACCAAGGTCCGACTTAGGTAATAGACTGCCTGTTCGTGACCATTATCATCGTCTTGTGCTAGTAAAGCACTTATCGAGTGGTTCATCGCCTTGATGTAAATCAAGAACAGTTTACCCGACTTCGGTGCAATGAGAACAGGAGGATTCGTCAGATACGTTTTGATATCTTCGAATGCTTTTTGGCAGGCGTCATCTCAAATAAATGACACCCCTTTCTTGTTCAGTTTAGAGAATGGTTGGCACTTCCCAGAAAGATTTGAGATGAACCGCCGGATGTAAGCTAAACACCCTTACAATCCTCTGAGTTCTCTTAGATTTCTAGGGGGTTGCAGTTCATGTATCGCCTTCACCTTATCAGGATCGATATGTATACCTTTAGTGGTGACGACGAATCCAAGGAATTTTCCGCTAGACATTCCAAGGAAGGATTTAGTAGGGTTCATCTTCAATTGATGACTCCGCATGAGATCGAACATCGTCTTCAAGTCCTTGATGTGATCTTCTTTGTTGCGGCTTTTTACAACCAAATCATCAACGTAGCATTCGACTGTTTTCCTGAGATGTTCTTGGAAAATCTTAGTCATTGCTCGCTGGTACGTGGCGCCTGCATTCTTTAGACCGAAAGGCATCACCGTGTAGCAAAAGACACCAAGAGGCATTCTGAACGCTGTATGCTTCTCGTCATCTGGGTGCATCTTGATTTGGTTATATCCTGAAAAACCATCAATAAAAGACATTCTCTCAAATCTGCACGTATTGTCGATAATGACATCTGTGATTGGAAGAGGAAAGTCGTCTTTTGGACATGCCGTGTACTGGATTAACGTTAGAAATAACGTAAATCGTCTGTCCAACCAAGTAATGCCGCATCTTTTGCATTGCGAATACCAATGCGAGGCATTCTTTCTCGATCATTGGATATCGAGACTCGGCGCCTATCAAGGTCCGACTTAGGTAATAGACTGCCTATTCGTGACCATTATCATCGTCTTGTGCTAATAAAGCACTTATCGAGTGGTTCATTGCCTTGAGATAAATCAAGAACGGTCTACCTGATTTTGGTGCGACAAGAACAGGAGGATTCGTCAGATATGTTTTGATATCTTCGAATGCTTTTTGGCAGGCGTCGTCCCAAATAAATGACACCCCTTTCTTGTTTAGCTTAGAGAATGGTTGGCATTTCCCGGAAAGGTTTGAGATGAACCGCCGGATGTAAGCTAAACGCCCTTGTAATCCTCTGAGCTCTCTTAGATTTCTAGGGGGTTGCAGTTCATGTATCGCCTTCACCTTCTCGGGATCGATATGTATTCCTTTAGTGGTGATGACGAATCCAAGAAATTTTCCGCTGGACATTCCAAGGAAGGATTTGGTGGGGTTCATCTTCAACTGATTACTTCGCATGAGATCGAACATCGTCTTCAAGTCCTTGATGTGATCTTCTTTGTTACGGCTTTTTACAACCAAATCATCAACGTAGCATTCGACTGTTTTCCTGAGATGTTCTTGGAAAATCTTAGTCATTGCTCGCTGATATGTGGCGCCTGCATTCTTTAGTCCGAAAGGCATCACCGTGTAGCAAAAGACACCAAGAGGCGTTCTGAACGCTGTATGCTTCTCGTCATCTGGGTGCATCTTGATTTGGTTATATCCTGAAAACCCATCCATAAAAGACATTCTCTCAAATCCACATGTGTTGTCGATAATGACATATGTGATTGGGTGGAGGAAAGTCGTCTTTTGGCATGCCGTATTCAGGTCCCTGAAGTCAATGCAAATCCTGATTTTACCGTTCTTCTTCATGACTGGAACAATATTAGCTAGACAGTCTGGATGTTGCTCTTCTCGGATAAATCCTGATTCGATCAACTTCTTAACCTCTGCCTCAATGGCTTCCATAATCTGCGGACGAAACCATCTTTGCTGTTGTTTGACAGGTTTGGCATCCAGCTTGATGTCAAGGCGGTGCATTGCCACATTAGGGTCGAGTCCTGGCATATCTTCGTAGTTCCAAGCGAAGACATCAATGTATTCTCTGATCAGGGCAATTAATTCCTCCTTCTCATCTGGAAGAAGACTACCGCTGATGAATATGGGCTTTGGATTGGCCTCATTGCCCATATTAATTTGGACTACTTCATCTTCGGTTGGTGGTTCTCTCTGTTCGAACCTATCACCGTATTGCATGTTTAGGTGATGAACCCATGGGTCTTCCCACGTTGGCATTTGATCGTCATCCTCCAACGTAGATGGATCAGCTGTACCATTAGGGCTTTGAAAGCTTCCCCCAGACTTGTATCGGAGTCCCATTCCGAGGCATCTGACGAATTTCCATCTTTGTATTGCTTAGATGATTGGTCATTAATTAACAAACAGCATTCGTCTTCTGAGGAAGATTCATACCCTAACCCTCGTCCGTATTTATAATAATCATCGGGTTTCCCTTTTAGTACATATGCCGCTTTGGCTGGAGTACGAGGACCTCGATCGAAGTATAAACCTTCTCCGAGTGTAAAATCGTATCCCTACTTTTCCATGAGCTTGCGCGCTTCCGGACTATATTTAGATAAATGCCGACCAGGTTTGTCATCATCTTCGTCTTCACTTAGGAAATGATCTGGTAACGGAGAGCTTTTTCCTTTACCATAAATTACTTCTTTTGCACCTCCTACCTTGTTCGGGATGATCATGGTTGTTCCGAAAGAATGCTGGAGGCGCTCCTTCGTTACATAAGACGATCGAAGCGGCATATACAAGTCAGCATTATCATACAGTTCTCTTACCACATCATCAAGAGACAAGGAGTACTCTAAATCATCTTTTATTGCAATATCGGCAAGTTGCCAGTTACAACCTCCATCTGACGATTGTTCATCGTCAAGATTGATTACAAAGGGTACAATGTCATTTAAAACAAAACCACCATTGTAATCGAATCCGGCTTCAGAATCAGCTTCTTCTCCGCTGTCTGTGCCCTGGGCCGATGGTTCAGTATCGGATTCGTTACCATAAAGGAGAGAATCGGTGAAATAATTCTCATACCCCTTGAATGGTTGCTTATCCGCGACCACCGTCCTAACCTCATTGTCAGTGTCGACATACTTCAAACACTGATGGAGAGTAGAGGGAATTATCACATTACTATGGATCCAAGGCCGACCCAATAGTAAGTTGTACGAAGTCTCCGCATCGATCACATAACACGTGACTTCTGTCTTCAGATCTCCCATCTGGCACTTCACCCGGATCTTACCCAAGGGTCTTGACCCACTAGTGTTGAATCCATAAATAACAGTGCCTGTGCATCAATCGAAGCGGCATAATACTCACAGCAGAACCCGGATCCACTTGGATTTGGGATCGAGCCCGGGTATATCTTCATAGTTCCACACGAAGACGTCAATATATTCTCTGATGAGAGCAATTAATTCTTCCTTCTCATTTGGGGGAAGACTATCGCTGATGAATATAGGTTTTGGGTTGGCCTCGTCACCCATGTTAACTTGGACTATTTTATCTTCAGTGGGGGGTTCTCTCTGTTCGAACCTATCACCATACTACATGTTCAGGTGATGAACCCCTGATGAGAGGAATTAATTCCTCCTTCTCATTTGAGGGAAGACTATTGCTGATGAATATAGGTTTTGGGTTGGCCTCGTCACCCATGTTAACTTGGACTATTTTATCTTCAGTGGGGGGTTCTCTCTGTTCGAACCTATCACCATACTACATGTTCAGGTGATGAACCCACGGGTCTTCCCATGTTTGCATTTGATCGTCGTCTTCCATTGTGGATGGATCAGCTATAGCCATGTTATTTGATCATCATTCTCCATTGTGGACGGATCAGCTATAGCCATGTTCACCATTAGGGCCTTGAATTCTTCCCCCAGACTTGTATCAGAATCCTATTCCGGGGCATCTGATGAATTTCTATCTTTGTATTGCTTAGATGATTGGCCATTAATTAATCAGCAGCATTCGTCTTCTGAGGAAGATTCATACCCTAACCCTCGTCCGTATTTATAATAATCATCGGGTTTCCCTTTTGGTACATATGTCGCTTTGGCTGGAGTACGAGGACCTCGATCGAAGTATAGACCTTCTCCGAGTGTGAAATCATACCGTTTGTCATCATTCTCATTTTCCCTTAAGAAATGATCTGGTAATGGAGAGATTTTTCCTTTACCGTAAATCACTTCTTTTGCGCCTCTTATTTTGTTCGGGATGACCATGGTTGTTCCGAAAGAATGCTGGAGGCGTTCCTTTATTATATAGGACGATCGAAGCGGCATATACAAATCGGGATTATCGTACAATTCTTTTATCACATCATCAAGAGACAGGGAATACTCTAAATCATTATTTATTTCATTATTGGCAAGTTGCCGGTTACAACTGCCTTCTGACGTTTGTTCATCGTCAAGGTTGATTACAAAGGGTACAATGTCGTTTAAAACATAACCTCCATTGTAATCAAATCCGGCTTCGGTATCAGCTTCTTCTCCTCTGTCCGTGCCATGGGCCGATGATTCAGTATCAGATTCGTTACCATAAAGGAGAGAATCAGTGAAATAATTCTCATACCCTTTGAATGGTTGCTTATCCGCGACCACCGTCCTAACCTTATTATCAGTGTCGACATATTTTAGACACTGATGGAGTGTGGAGGGAATTATAACGTTACTATGGATCCAAGGCCAACCCAATAGTAAGTTATATGAAGTTTCGGCATCGATCACATAACATGTGACTTCTGTCTTTAAATCTCCCATTTGACACTTTACCCGGATCTTACCCAAGGGTCTTGACCCGCTAGTGTTGAATCCATAGATAACAGTGCCTGTGGACGTCAACTTGCTAACTGGAATGCCGAGGAAATGCATCAAGCGAAGCGGCATACCCGATGAAGTATAGCGGTCGATCGTGGTTCGAATTCTTCGTCTGCATATCCTCTTTGGTGAAAGTAATGCAGGGAAGGTTCTTAGTCGCTATGTTGCATTGTTGACTCAGCGGTTCTGGCCCTTCAGGCACCGGTTTGATTTGAGTCAGAAACACCTCTGAATTGGCCAAAGCTTCTTGCAAGGCCTCCCTGGTTTCCTTGGACAACCGCAGCAACTCATACAGCGTTATCCGTGCTGGAATATTAGCTAGTTGAGCCATTCAGCGGTTCTGGCCCTTCAGGCACCGGTTTGATTTGAGTCAGAAACACCTCTGAATTGGCCAAAGCTTCTTGCAAGGCCTCCCTGGTTTCCTTGGACAACCGCAGCAACTCATACAGCATTATCCGTGCTGGAATGTTGGCTAGTTGAGCCATTATATCGAAGACTTGCGGAGTCTTCGAGCTTTCCAGTTTGTCTTTTCCAATCTTGTCTCTTCAAATCGGGCGACTGAAACAAGACTGCTTCGGATTCTGAACCTCCTGGGGATTCTTCTCTTTCGGGTTATTCACTGGCTGTTGTCAAGCCTCTGTGCTCACTAGGTGGTGGATAATTATAGTGATACTCATTTCTGCTTCTAGTGGCGAAGACTTCTTGTTCTTCTTCGGAGAGCGGGAAAGTAGGAGCTTCATCGCCATCCTCCTTGAAGATTGCGGATGTAGCATTGCAGGACTTGCCTTTGCCCTTTCTTCTCGAGGAAGTCGCCCACTGTTCGTCTTCAATGAGATCGGGATGAACCCAGAGGATTTCGCCGTTTGGGGCTGTGTGTGGCACAAGTCCTTTTTGGCGCTGTCCATGCGGGTCGTCGTTTACTGTTTTCATTCCCACTTT